>NW_006763132.1:1424513-1707869 GCF_000264905.1 Stereum hirsutum FP-91666 SS1
AAAGGAATGAGAAATGAATAGATTTGAAGTATAAACAAATGTGGTGTCCAACACTGTTTTTAAACAGTGACTGTACAGATTATGAATATACACAGGATCGGTACTCAAAGTCTCTACCACTCTCCTATGGAAGTGTATACAAGTAGCCTCATGTACACTTTTATACTGGGAGGATGAGGTGCGAGCCTCCAGGTCCGTGGTATGACACTGACAAGAGCAGATTGTTGGTGGATAGTAGTGGCCCACATATGAAGAGGAGGTCTGTTGGGCATGTTTAGCTGAGTGAAAGAGGGGAAAAGTGATCACTGGCTAAATGTGAACAATCAGAATGTGGATAGTATAAAAGAAACAGGGAAAAGGGTAATGATTAAATTGCTCCTTCCTAGTTTAGTTAGAAATATGGTTATGAGACACTTATTTTGTATAGTGGTCTTAAAATCTGAAACCATTTCTAGACAAGGTCTTGAAATGAATAAATAGAGTATGTCGTGTCATAGGGATCATAGAGCCCATGTGTACTAACATGGGTTTAAGCATTACACAACCATGAAGAGTGTTTTGAAAGGGTCAGCAGATGATGACATGTATGACCTTAGAGCGATACAAAAATCTTGAGTAAATGAAAAAATTAAACATTAAAATAATAATAAAAACCAGGCATCGTGCCTGCCATGCTAGGTATAGCAATGGCCTCTCCCCCCAAGTGAAGTGTTGTATTCCAGTCAACCAGCCCCACGTTTTGAATCACTCAAGTATGTTCAAATATCAGAAAACAGAATGAGATACTGACTCAATAATAAATACACAAATTTTCAATCAGAACAAGTGGATGACAGCATGAGAGGGGAGGGAGGAGATCTAGAACAATAACAGGTAGGTGGTTCCAATTCCTGGTGGAGCATATATAACACTATGTTCAGCCGAAAATTTGGAAAAATGCAGCTACAATACGCACAAGCAAAAGTTTACTCAGTATCTGCCCCGGTCCCCTCAAGTGCATGTTCAACTTTGATACCAACTAAGGCCTTGGCGAAGGACTCCCAGATATAAGTCGAGGTGGTGATTGCACAAGCCTGTGTGATTCGGTTGAACGACCGTGTCATGCCGTGCTTTCGACAAGGGTCAAAACCTGTCATAGTCCCTCGGGCAGGCGGGATAATGACACAAAGCTCGAGATCTACAAAACATCCACCATAAGATGGTGGTAGATGGGGAGTGGGAGATACAACCGGGGCTGTGGAATCCAGTGAGGCTGCAGTTCTCTCTGCACGTCACCTTTGAGAACGGGTCATAATGCAGAATGGATGGTCATCAGTGATCTTGGAGGCTGGAAGCTCTGTTTCATCTTTGTATACAAGGTCGTAGACACCAGTATGAAGAGAAAAGGCCTTGGGTATACCGTCGGGCACACCATTGGTATGAACACGGCTGAAAAGGCCGTCAGTAACTACACACATGTCAGTAATTTTCAACTCATGCAGAATAAGCCTGTACAAGGTAGGCCTCAGGTGGTGCACGAGGGGTGAGGGAAAATTCCAACTTTTGGTCACCAATCATAAACTCATAACCAAGACCTAGAAGCCCAACTTGAGTAACAGTGGATTTGGTGATCTGATAAATCCTTACCGTCTTTAACTGATCTCGTCGCCAGGCGGGGCATCCCAACAGTGTCAAGAGCATCTTCCATTGGATCGACCACCTCGCTAGGCATATTAGCCTGAATCATTGACCAAACTATTGACACCAAACCACCCCCCGGCCGCCCCAATAGCCAGCCCAGTACTGGCATTTATTATTATTTTTCCTGAGGAACAATTATAAAGCGACTTGTTCTTACTAGCAGCTAGAATTATAATTATGCTACATGTACTGGTGCATGCCACGGCTGTTGCATGACGCTTGTTGGGAGCCTGTCTATTACGACGGCAGCCCACAGGATGTTGATGGCGGCGGCGCTGTTACAGGGAGATCTTTAATATCATAGGCTTGAATGACTCGAACAGGGGCAGAAACTCAGCCTCCTCCGACCGAACAACAATTGTCCCGGGTTTACAGAGTGGTTACAACAGGCAGGCATTGAGGTAGTTGTACGGTCGCCAGTAACAGATGGTGTCCCCACCAAAAGAACGATTCTTCTCGACTACAAATCAACATCTCCGCCACTAGGTCTGTACACTGTTGTCAATGAGGCCCACGGTTATTATACCGTCCCCGAGGATTGATCTACTGTTTTTATCCAAGAAGTTATTAAGAGTGGGTCTCCTTGTCCTTAACTCATACTTGTTTTTGCTGATATGTGATATACCAGACGGCCTCAAAACATTTAAGCCACTCTTAATCATCCTTTGTGATATAGGACAGATCACATCTGCTAGCAATTCCACTGCATTACAGTTTTATTCTTTTGCAGACTCTGTCATCGAGAATAGAGAGCGACGGGGTGTACATGTGAGTCCAGCTCCTTTCTGTATACACCACAATACGTGTCTGATGGTCTCGACTGGGACTGTAGCCAACCAGGCCTGGTATGATGACCCAGCTGGGACATAACACTGGACCAAGGCATGCCTAAGTATGGGGACTAGCTAAAAGCTTTACGAAGAAGCTTCCTCTCGATACTCAGGTGCAGCGAGATCGTGCTTGTGTTGCCTCTGGGTGACCGGGTACCCCAGGATGATGGGGTAGGGCGTACGGGGGTGGTCCTGGGGATAGGGTAGAGGGGGTAGGGGATGGGATAGGGGTGCCAGTGAATGAGTAGGGCAGGTAGGTAGGGCAGGTAGGTAGGGTGTCATCAGGAAATTATGTTTTCGCTATATAGAAGCATGCCCTTCTATTTATAATTTCATCACTCTGATAGCCGGTACTGGACTGTCATAGATCACTGGGTACCTGAGCCCAAATAGGAGAGAGCACTATAGCTCTCATAGCAGTTATATAATGTCTTACTAGGTAATGTACTGTATCTCCTGAGTTCAACGAGATCTTGCTACCTCTTAGGAGGTAATCAAGCCTATAGATATTTTACATCTTTGTTGGCTTCACTTTAATGCAATAGAATGATTTGTACTACAAGGTAACAAGCTGTACAGAATAATCACCGCTCTACATGATCTGATAGTCGTCAATTTCAAGCACAGTTTATAGATGTTTTTCTCTTATTTCATGCCCTATTGCTGCCCAGACTTATCCCATGGACCAAATTGGTTCAAACTTGCTAGGTCTAGAGTAAATAGGTAGGAGTGAGATGTTAGCTATAGTTGATGTTGATAGATGGTAAGGAAGAGAAATAGGAGAGCTGGCAAGATGGGCCACAATGACAAAAAAAGCGAATTTTACCCACTATTATAACCAGCTCCAGAGCTTTGTAAGCTTTATGCCAAAGTCCTAGGCCTCTGTAGACATGAAACCAGGAGCATCCAAGAGGAAACAGAGCCCAAGAAGCACCAGAGATTAGGGCAAGCAGCCAAGCAGTACTAAGGAAGGACTCAGAGCCAGCAGAGGCCAGAGGCGCCATAAACCCTAACTTAGGGCTAAATTCGGAGTTTTCCGGATTTTCCACGCGTCCAGCAGCATTGACTCATTCTTTTCCCAAATTAGGCATAAAACTGAATCCTGGCTCTTTCTTGTGGCCTCCCTTCACCTCTGCATCTGTGCCACGTCTCATGTTGGGGTTTGTTTGGCTACTGTTGGCTAAAAGCAACGCGCATCGCCCTCTTTCCTTCTCTACTTCTTCTCTCTCTTCTCTCATCATTCCTTCTCTCCCCTCTTCTCCCTTCACCATTTGTCCTCTTCTCTTCCTTCCTTCACCACCTCTCCTGCTTATACTAAAGTGTGCTCTGGATTATATGGTGCATATTCCCAAGTCTTTTTTTGGCCTTGACCTGACTTTGACTACACTATCACAGCATCCAACATATTTAGCCTCTGACTGAACAGTCTGCTTAGGTGTGTATCCTCTCTGTCTATCTCTACCTATCATTTTTTCTTTCTCTCTCTCTCTCTCTCTCTCTCTCTCTCTCTCTGTATGTTTGTGTATGTATTTGTATATATGTAGGTATTTATATGTATGTGTGTATCTCTGTCTCTGTCTCTGTCTTTCTGTCTTTCTGTCTCCCTCTCTTCTTGTCTCTCTGTCTCTCTCTCTGTCTCCCTCTCAGGTCTTTTGTATTTCTTTGCCTGTATTTCTCTGCCTGTATTTCTCTCTCTGTATTTCTCTGTATTTCTCCCTCTCTTTTCCTGTCTGCAGGCTTCTTCTCTGTCTCATGTACATTTCCTGTAGTCCTGCTGTATTTAGAGTAGATAATCTGAATGAAAATTGATTTGAGCTTCCATATCTGAGTCTGAATAACTGAGGGTGTTTTCTAAATCAATTTGAACAGGGGTTTATAAGTAGAAATTTGTGGTCTTCCTATAAGAGCTATAGGCAAATATGATGACTATCAAATTCCTGATAGAAACCCCACCTTGCTATCACAGCTAGTAGGTGCTATGATTCATTTTTCAAATATAATAGCAATGACACCTTGTAACCAGGCTGATAGCAAAGTCTGCATTTCCTGATGGTATGTAGTGAAATGGGCTGAGTTATGTATGGATAAAATGGGGAATATAGGCAGGGATGATCATAGAGTGAATAGGGATAGAACGGTTAGCCAATACAAATACGGAAAAATGGTGGAATAATAGTAGAGATGCTAGAGTGGGGGTACTGGATACCTGGGGATAGATTGGTAGGTAAAACAGGGTGATCTGGGGGTATTTTGGTAACTTTGTGAGTTTTGTGAATTAGGATGAAAGGATCACATTGCCGGGTGTCATTTCAATGGGATTGACGTATAAAATGTGAATTGTGGCCCAATTTTGGCAACATGAAGGGGGTTGATTCTGGGGGTTCTGACTATTTGACAAACATTGATAAATGTGTAAGATGGTGTAAATCGATTTTGGAAGGAATCGGACCATTCGTTCCGAAGTTAGAGCGTAAACGGTCAGCAAGATATTGCCCTATTAAGGTGAAAGAGGGTGGACAGGCCAGAGCTGGCAATTATAGTGGTTTGATTGCCTTGATTTTTGCTGTTATGGGTAGTCCTATATCAATATTAAGTGACGGGGAGCACTACGAACACAAAAACAATGATCGTAACCTTAGTAGTGGTGCTGCATCTAGGGGAGGAGGAGGAGAACATCTATGCTGGGGATATTATCATGGTTAGAATGTTTGGTGGTGTTGAAGGGATGACTGGACAATATACTTTGTTGTTTAGGAAATCGATCTATAGTGCAACATTAGTCAAAATGGTCCTGCACTAATTGTGGGGCGCTGAGGGGGTAAAACAGTGTGTTGGGCCACAGTATAATCAGAGAAACACCAATTTACGAGTTTTTGGCACCGTTCCTATTGTGGTAATTTAGTTTAAATATGTATAAACATTGAACCAGCACCAGAACCGTCGCTGGTAGTCAGTGAAAAAAGCAAAACAATGTTTTTGATGAGGGAGCAGGTGCACAGGTAGTATTGGGGGTATATATGGCCCAGATCTCTCTCAAATGCAGTGTGATCGTAGGGCGGTGTGATACAAGGCTAGGATACATCATAATAAATGTTTCTGGGTGATCCCTTATATCAGAACCGGTCTGTGTGATACAGTAAGTATGGAAAACATCGATTTTCAGTGGCCGTAAATGGCTAATTCTGCAGCGTGTTTGGATTTCTGAATATAATTGAGAGATTTGTGGACCAATCACTGTTAGGGAAAAGCTCCATGTATCAAAAGGTAAATGTCCAAAAAAAGATCCAAAGTGATCAGCTAGCCTATACCGCTTAAAGTGCTCACTATGCTCGGAACGAATGGTCCGATTCCTTCCAAAATCGATTTCCACCATCTTACACATTTATCAATGTTTGTCAAATAGTCAGAACCCCCAGAATCAACCCCCTTCATGTTGCCAAAATTGGGCCACAATTCACATTTTATACGTCAATCCCATTGAAATGACACCCGGCAATGTGATCCTTTCATCCTAATTCACAAAACTCACAAAGTTACCAAAATACCCCCAGATCACCCTGTTTTACCTACCAATCTATCCCCAGGTATCCAGTACCCCCACTCTAGCATCTCTACTATTATTCCACCATTTTTCCGTATTTGTATTGGCCCCTATTCCATCCCTATTCACCTTATGATCATCCCTGCCCATATTCCCCATTTTATCCATACATAACCCAGCCCATTTCACTACATACACCCTACCTACCTGCCCTACCCATTCACCGGTAACCCTATCCCATCCCCTACCTCCTCTACCCTACCCCCAGGACCACCCCCGTACACCCTACCCCATCACCCTGGGGTACCCGGCCACCCAGAATCACCTCCCAGCCGCCCCAGTAGCATCATACCAGGACCACAGATGTGATTGGCAATCCCACACGTGTTTACAACCTCGACCGGCTCTCTCTCGTCCTTGACGCAAACTACTTAAGGGAGACATTGCAAAATCTGATCGCTGTAGGCCATAGCGTACAAGGGCAACCAACTGAACATTACAAACAGCCTGGAAAGGGGATCACGAGTGTATTATAAAACATCCAGAAGGTCATGCAGCATCAAAATATGCTCAGCAGCTACCTCGACTATAACCCTCTCTATTTTATTCCTTCCTCTTTGTGTAAGTCCTCCCCCACTTCGCAGGCGGCATCGATGCGCATGACGCTCAGCTGTCTTCAAGAATCTATCGGCCTTCTAAAGTCAATCCAGATCAAAGACTTCAAAATCGACATTCTCGCAGGCATTCTTCGCTGGCAGCATTGCTGCTGCCTCCTCGTCATCTACCAGTTCATCACACATGATCTTCCAACCCTTACCGATGTCCTTCTTGATGCTGCCGAGAAGACATCATCCTTAGATCAAGTCGATATCAAGGATACCAAGGAGGTTTCCCGTCGAGACTTGAGATCCGTCGACTCTAAATGTTCTTTTCTGTGCGCCACTTACCCCGAATATGTTCCTTTGCTCATACAAATAATCGAGTACGTCTACAATCATCGCCGAGCTCGTACCCAGAGCTACAGAAAGTCCTCTACACGCAAGAACCCCTCTCGCCCTTCTCTCAAGGACACGCAAGATTCACAGGTCTCTTCTCCAAATACCCTGGCACGAGTTCCAAGTGATCTTTTTGGCTTAGTCCAGACTGGGACAGAGGAAGTAGACGACAACAACAACAACAACAACGAGGAGGGTGTACTTCTACCAGATCTGCCAAACAGAATTGGGAATGGGTGGCAGGGGGATTCGAAAGGCTGTCAAGGATTGCTTTATAGATCTGATGGAGTGCAAGATTGTCTTTTCTGCAGTTCGAGAGGCAGACATCTATTTTAATGGACCGAAGAACAAACAATCGTGGGACTCTGCGCGTGCCTGTTCAATCTGTTGTGAGGCGGTACTCCAGCAACTTGTCGACGTTGCATGTGATGAATCGATCTTCTACTCTCCCGGGTTGATAACCTCGTCAGGTCTCTAACTCTTCTCCAGTCGCATACTTTCATCGAAGCTGACAGGATAGACCAGCACATCGTCAGCACTCTATCTATCACTCTCAGACCCATACGCACTTGAATCGAGGAGCACTTTACCGAGGAATGCCATGAAGCTGCTGAGGATCTGGGTGCCTTTTTTCATCGTCATGCTCTCAGCTTTCTCTGGGGAAGATCAGTTTCATACAAGGAATTTATGGAGGAGCAGGCCAAGCATTGAGGAGAAATGTCAGAGAAGCATGTGAGAGGCAAGGGGCATGCACAGCAGGTCGGTTATCGTGGCAATGGTCCAAAAGTCGTGATCTCGAGGAAGAGCATTCTCGAGAATGGCGAGATGCCACATTTTGGTGGGCTGGGTCTGATCTACAGGTAGGCGGAAAATGACAGGCTTGGCATGTCAGCGGGAAATAGTATGCTGCGGAAATTTCTAGGAGGAGAGAAGGTGGGAGAGAGGAGGAAGTGATCTTCGGGTGGCATGGATCAGATATCGCCTGTTCGGGCAGATAATATAGGGATGAGGTTGTTCAAGCAGAAGCTGCCAAGAGAGAAGTTGTTGGGGCCGGAGGGGTTGTCAAACACATCATTGTGGATTATGACAGGCCAGGAATTTCTACGGCGAACGGACCCCGAAGATGATGAATCACCCGACACATACTACGCCACAACTCTTTCACATGCTCTTCAGGCCTTCGGTTCAGCACTCCTTCACAACCAAGACATCCTCTCTCGCTGTACCTCTATTGAGACAAATCTGGTCAATCCTGACAGCAAGTCTCCCCCCTTATGCTCAGGCAGCAGGGGATGGTGCAAATATCTAGCTGCACTATCTACAGAACGGCCAGTAATCTTCTCAAATTGCTCCCCACTAAATCAGCAAAGGATTGCATCTTGCATCCAATCATCCATGCCTCCCCCTTCTCGAATCCATCCAAGTTTTCACTTTATCAGAAGGTATCCCCTTGTTTCTCACTCAAGCTCATCGAGGCATACAAGGACTACTTGGTGCAGCCTAATCAGGCATGGATGGACATGGTTTGGCTCATCGAGCACCAGAATCTTGGAGGCCTTCAAACTGGTCTTGCTAAACTTCAGCTGGCCTTGGATATGGTGTATTCTGGTATTTGCGAGATGCTGACCATCGACGAGCTCGCAGTGTGGATCTGGGACCATCCACAGCCGGGTGCTTTCAAAGGCCTCTTGCACTGTGGTTTTCAACTGCAGAATCTAGATGGTGTTTGAATCACGTTAACCATCGTCCAGGACCACATCGATTTTTTCATGTCTTCTGAAGACAAGAACTGCCTGCATACCCCTCCTGGTTCGACCAAGCATGGAATGTGCAAGGTTTTGCATTGGATCAATCAGATCACATGTATGGAGCATTGGATCATAATCACTGAGAGGGATTTTGTGTGGAGTCGTCCTGAAGGACACTGTGGCTTTGAGGACTTTTCTTTGCCGTTGCGAGGTGACAAGTTGAGAATTGATGTGCTTATCGCAGAGTTCCAAGTACATGCTTTCATAGCAGATGTACTCTGTACTGAGACTTCTTTGTCCACAGGACTCCGTCAAGACCCTCCAGAGGAACCAACATCTCCTTCAGCACAATATCAACAGACTCGATGGCTTGAATGATCTCAATGAGGAGATCATCAACTTCTTCGTGGACAGGCTCTAGGGCGAGCTTAACACTTTAGTTTTCAGCACATTTTTCTTTCCCAAGTTATGTGAGGCATAGGCACCGGGTGGGGATGCAAAGTGGGCTCGAGTGTAGAGGTTTGGACCTTTGAAGGTGATTTCTGTGATCTCTTTCAAGCTTGATCTTTAATGACCTCTTTGTACAGTTCAAAGCGCAAACACTACTTCAACACTGAAAGTGTATTCTAATCCCAATGCACGTCGATGACAATCACTGGATCGTTGGAGCCATTAATTTAAAAGTAAGGAGTATCGAGATGTATGATAGCCTTGCTCGGTCCACATCAGGGTAAGCAGCCAAAGTCAAGGTCTGTGCGCAGATTAGGCCATATTATCTGCATCTGATCCCCATTTTAGATCCTCAAGGCTTGGATATCTAAACTTGCCATTCTTTGCGAACAAAAGTTGCCAGTCTGGAACGAATGGACGATCAATCCTCAATTCAAGGTCTGTTCTTTCTTTGTCTCTTTCAGACATATTGTCAACTTTGAAACACAGATGCCACAACAGGGTAACATCCACAACTGTGATGTATTTGCCACACTTGTTTTGATTCATTTGCAGTGGGGCCTGGAGTTGAATCACTGCCGTGTAGATGCTTCCTTGAGGATCCCGTGGGATGATAGCGATATGAGCCTTCAGCGTAGGGCACTCCGACAGATGGTGACGGAAGAATCATCTTATATTGGTGTTTGTATGTCTACTTTAAGCAATCCACTCTCTTATTGGAGCATATTGACTTGATTGCTCGGCATAGTCGAGTGACTTCGATATTGAACTCCTTGTTGTTGATGAAGTGGCTCTGTATGGAGGCCCACCTTAAGACTTGCTGGTCTTTGTCTGACGGCATTGCTTTCTCACCCCCATCTTTCTTCTCGTGTCCCCGCTCTGCCTAATCACTGCCATCCTTGCTGCTCCTCCATCTGAATCGATCAATATACAGCATATTGTACTGTCAACTTTATAATATCTCACCTGTTGCATCTACTCTTGAGCTCAACCTGGACTCTTCCATCATTCTTTTCACTTGACATCATAAATATCTTCTTATCATGGATAACCACGCTCATCATGACGGAGAGTGTCAAGTTGAAGGTTGCTCTTGCACCTATATGGATCCAATGGATGGCCAGGTACGTCTCTATATCTACGCTCTCTTCAAAAGTTGACGATCACCTGAATAATACTTTAGCCATTACATCCAGGTTCAGTATGCTGGTGTGAACATGGTATATACAGCCACTCTTTGTGCCTTGCCTTGCCAGCGATTTCGTTCCCGCTGAGAGGTGGTATACCCGGGTCATTCTGCCAAGCTTTTTGCCGTTCTGTTGCGATACCTGCTTCTCTCTTCCTTGTTCCATCTATATAACATCTTTGCTTATGCTGAGAACCCGTACCAGCCTCATCTACCTCATCTACCGTTCTCCGGACGAGAGCCATGCGTGTGTGTCCAGCAGTATGTGGTGCACTCCTGTGATTTAGAGATGATGTAGGTCACTTGAGATCCTGTTTGTGTGATCATCCTTGTTGACCAAACACTACTCTAGTCCTGGGACTTTGTCGCCCCAGCATGCAGTATCACAGCCTGCAGCAAATTCCTCGCTGTCTACTAGTTTGCCATCATTTCCCGCCAACCCCAATCCTTCCACATTTATCCAGCTACATGTCTTGATGTAAACGCCGACCTAACCTCCGGCAACACAATGGGCCGTCCAGCCGTCAGTTGCAGATACCAACCGGGGCAGAGTCGCTCATTATTCCAATTGCACCACCAGCTTGGTATTTTCTGTTCCATCAGTGTCTAATCGTAGACGTGCTTCCATCAAGAGAGGCAGTAATGGTGTGGTGTCCTCTAGCAGGAACCAGCATGCACAAGATGCAGCTCAGGCTTCGAACATCAGCAGTAATTCGTCGTTTGGGACCTCTATTGTGTTGGATGCCTACATTCTGCCTTACCCGGTAGGTTCCCTATCGTCATCAATATATTTTTGATGCTCGCCGACTGATTCACATTATGATAGGCTGTAGGTGCCAATACCGAGAAGACGGAGACTGTCGACAAAATGACGGTACACCAGTACATGTAGCATAATTATAATTCTACCTGCTAGTAAGAACAAGCTCCTTTACAATTGTTCCTCAGGAAAAATAATAATAAATGCCAGTACTAGGCTGGCTATTGGCGTGGCTGGGGGTGGTTCTGGGTGGCCGAGTGGCCCAGGGTGATGGGGTAGGGTGTATAGGGGTGGTCCTGGGGGTAGGGTAGGGGGTAGGGGATAAGGTAGGGTGCTGGGGAATGGCTACGGCAGGTAGGTAGGGCGTGTATAGTAAAATAGGCTGGGATGTGTATGGATAAAATGAGGAATATGTGCAGAGATGATTGTAGGGTGAGTAGAGATGGAATACGCTCTACCTATCTGCTGTAGCCATTCCTCTAGGGAATGACACGGATATTGGTAACCCGGCCGGGTAATGTACCCAGACCCGGACGAGACAGGTCCGGGTCATCAATTTGGAAGCCGAAGCTGACCCGGACCCGTGGTCGGGTCACCCATGGGTCAGAGGATCAATCCGGCAATTGCTGGAATGCTGTGTGCCTTCTGAAGAAGCTGCCAGCTCATCCGCTTCATCCTCTCTCTTGCCGTCGACCACCAAGTGTGTGATGGGATAGGTGGTGCTTGACACGTTGTGTCCCCACTGACTCCCATTGCAGCTCTTATCAAACCTCAGACGAGAAAGGAAAACCTTCAAGACTCACTTTCCGAGGGATAATAGCTCACACCACCCCCCCGAGTACAGATTCGACTACAGTATTTTTTGCAATCGTGTCCTTTCGGATTTCTCAGTGGTTCTGGGGGTTTTCAAACCCTCCAAACACGATCCCATTGTCCGTTTGTCCATACGGGTCCACGTTCATTCGGTGCGTCCCATTCTTCTCCTCATCCTCCTTCAGACGCTAATTACCTTACCCCATTCTTTCCAACCGTCTTGTTTTGCGTTTCTCAACGGTTATGAGGGTTTTCAACCCATACAAAAACACTCCCGGTGTCCGCTTGTCGATACATATCTGTGTTCATCTGGTGCATCCAATCTTCCTCCTCCATCCCTCTCAAATAGTAATTGGATGACTTTCCATAATAAAATCTGTGTTGGGCCTTGGACATAGATCCAACACAGATTCCACACAGATCGGTATTGGCCCAAAAAAAGTTCGCACCAGATGTTCAAATCCGGAAATGATGACCAAGCTCAGCTAAAATACCACATAATGTCGTAGAAAAATAACGAGGACACCCCATCAGTTCTAGATTATTTGTAGCTAGAAAATATATATATGGAGATGATATTTACCAGTTCTTGAGATATCCCTATGCACTACACATCCAGGAGACTTTTAGAAGATGAAGGGTTGTCAGAGGTTAGGTGACCGTTTATAGGGCATCGAGCCTCGGCAATATTGGGCCCACGCCACACAAGGGCCTGCCTCCACCCAACACCAAGCACTTGCTACGTCTCTCAAAGTCACCGGTAACTCCAGTTTTAATGCATATGTATGTACTTCAAGATATGTTGTATCAACTGTATACACTAGAATAGCTTTAATTTCCATTTTAAGCTCTATGTGCTTGCAGAGTGTGCAGAGTACGAAACATTGCACCACATATGAGCTGACTCAGCTCATTCGTGAGCTGCCCGCAACAATGCCAGGCAGTTCCCTCTTCTTTTCCTCTATCCTCTTAGTATAGTAGAGAGGAAAATTCTGTACTGGTAGTCAAGGAAAATATAAATGAGCATAAAACAGGCATAAGAGTTTCAACCCTCGATAGCTACATGATGGTAACGGGCAATACGATCTCTCTGCTGAAAGTCCGTGAACAATAGACACTCAAAACTGAACCAGAGTTTGTCATCTTCTCCTCACCACAATGGTTCATACACATTCTGAATCTGACTGACACCTACACATGTTACTCGGACATTATTCAAGCGGCAACAGATCTCGAGAAGGGCTGCCCGTTCATCATTGTTTGTGATATCAAGGGGGAGGCGAAGTCTTCTGAAGGATCCCTGAACATGTCATAAGAATAAGTTCTTGCAATGCCGTGTGTGCATGAGCTTACCTATATCTGATGCATACCCCACTCCACTGACTGACGGAACGATACAAGCTGGCGGCCGAAACGAAGTATCTCCTCACGACCATTATTGTCTGCCGGCAATCTTTGCCCTGTCTTGAGAGGAGCTTTGATCCTTCCCTCGATGTCCCAAGCGCCTCGAGGAAATTCTGTGTCAGAAATGATGTAGAAGCCTTGAGGGGTATTGTTGAGGTACTGGTCGAAAACTGGCCAGGCAACCTTAGAATCATGCCAGCTTCCCGGAGCGTTGAGAACGGCGGACAAGATTACACCTAAATTATTGTTATTCTTCTGTTAGACATGTAGATGTAGGAAAATAATACGAGCTCAGGTGCACCTTGTGGTAAGAAAACCAGTACTGGAGGCTTGGATCTCATATTTGAGGCATAATTAAAATCATATCGCGCAGGAACAGAAGGCAAGGCATACCTTGACAGCACGTGTGCGAATCATGGCGACAACATCAAGTGCACCGCCCATGATCTTGTTGCCGGGATCCTCGGGGTCGTACTCCTAGATCGCAGCAGTCGTCTCGACAGCGGCAATCTTTGTAATGTATGCCATGAAATCAACGATACCGAGATTAACAACGTGAGCTAGACAGCTATAGAAACAACTTGTCAAAGGATGCATGAGTTTGGTTGAAACAAACTCGAAACGTACGGGTAGTGTTCCTCTTCAGCATCCCAGATCTCTGCATCCAGTCATTTGGAGATCTGATCTCCGATTGCAGTGGCTGTTGTGTCATTATTACTAGTGTTGTCTGCAGTCAATCCTCCAAGCTGCAGGGTCAAACATTAACAATTAGAAGAAGTGCTGGATATAGTAGAAAGATGGACAAACCTTTGAATCATCCTTGGTCATGATTCCTACATGCTCACACATGCCGACAAGATACCGTCCAAGGTTCTTGCAATCGTGTGCCTCTGAGAGCGACCAGAATCCAAGTACTGCTGACCAAAAGACCCACTTTCCATTTGGAAGGACTTGGATCCAATGCCCAGTCATCCCCATGATCGACATCTTTGTGGTGTCAACTGTCCAGGTATCGGTCATGATAGAGACCTTTCCTGGGGTGTTCTGTGCAGAGAATATTAGAAGTAGAACATTGTATAAATCGATGAAAGAAAAGCACACAGTGATGTCGACCTTGAATTCAAGGAGCTTACCATGCTCATTGTGAATATAGACAACAACATTGTGTAAAGTGGGAAGGTCTTGTGGTGTCATCTTGGGCCACATTGAAACCATACAGTTACGAAATGTTGTTTCATCGGCCAAAGAGAGCAGCTGGGTCAGGCAAAAGTTCAGCATGACAGTTGTGGATGAAAGAAGTTGGCTGGCAATTGGTTGAGTGAACAAATGAACCTGATCATGACACGCAATGTGCCTCGCTACAGCCTGAAGTGCACCCTCACGTGTAAACTCCCTAGGCCCCGTCAATACCTCAATCCCAGAACTATCGAAAAGAGTTGACTGCTTCTTTTTCGACTTCTTATCAGCGGCAGCGACAGCGCATTTCCTCCTCAGTGATGCGGGCATGCAGTGATCGGACATGGGAATGTTATCCTTCTCACAATGTTCCTTGTAAAGGTTGTAGTGCTGGCAGATGTGGGCACGTGCGGTAGAGTTGCTCCCAGTGAGAAAACACTTGTGGAGGCCATGGGATTTTACATAGTCAGCGTCCTCCCTGACTCGGCAAGATACAAATTAACATGAGCATGGAGTGATGGTCGTCATCAGACAGAGGAAGAAGTTACGCACTTGCAAACAGTTCACCAACGACCTTTCAAAATCTCCTCTCCTTTCGAAGACCGGAATGTCTGTGTAACGAGAGCTGAGAATATAGTGAGCAGATCCTTTGCACTGTCGGCTTTGACAACTTTGGCAACGGGGATAGCAGTTTGATGGTGCTCCACAAGTCGAGAACCATGCTATATAAAAATGGTGTAGCATCAACAGAGGAAGCACACTTGTAGAGAAGAATGGGATGAAGATACTAGAGAGCGAGTGTGTATGAGAGTGAAGGACCTACCGACTCATCACCAGAACTGTCACGGGCATATGCCTGAGAATTGTCCTTGTCCTCCAAGGACGAGGAGCTCGATGGGGTTGCTTTGCGCTTCTTCTTACTACCTCGGGCTTTTTTCTTCTTCGGCACCTCAGACTCGCAGCCGGAGTAATCTGCAGGCTTAGGTGCCTTCCGAGACCACTTGCCTCTACCTAGCTCAGTGCCAGTTTTGTTGTCAGGGACAGAGGTCGGAGCTTCTGCGAGATCAACAGTGTCCTTCTCTGTTAGAGACTTGTTGGAGGATATAGCAGTCCTCTTAGATGAGGATTTGGACATGGCAGAAGCAATAAAATGGAGAGTTTACACCAGTGCGAACAATACTGAGGCATAGAGAAATCCGAGGCAGAGGCAATCAAGTCTGAACCAAAGTGATTGGGCTCCAGCTCTAGCTGTATAGTTCATCGGGGGTGGCTGACCAGCCCGATATATTATTTGCAATTTCCAGCTGGGCATAGTAGCTACTAGCTATGGAAATGTTCTATAAGACAACCAGTGATCCAGAGTGTCAAGATGTAAGGAACACGCGCTTGTCAACGGCTATCTCCATACCTTCCTGAACAATAACAAAAGCTGCCAATTGGTCGGTTCCAAGCTCTGTTCTATGTCTGTTCAGGCCCTCAGATGCTGAAGAAATATAGCATAAATTACTCGAAAATGACCGGTCACAACTGGTCGCAACTGGTCCTCATCTATTACAAGAAAAGCTGAGACTGGTAACCGACCATACAGTCACACCAATTGAACCACCAATTGTGGTCACTTTATGACCGGTTCTAGTCTCGGTTCAGTCACGGTTATTTTTTGGTCACATAACCTGACTTTCAAACACTACTAACGACCAATCTCTTTTATGCAGTAGTATGAAATAGATACAGATATTACAGATAGGTGAGCACATTTTCAGGTATTGAGAGACTCAGCATCGAGGCAAAGGCAGAATCCGCGCTCGTGTGGTGAAGCGTGTGTGTTGCTGCTATCTGTCCTTCCGAGTCTGAGGCAGCAGATAGTGTATGTCGGGCTCGGGCCGGGCTCAAAGCCCAGGGCTTGGGCCGGGTATTAGTAGGCTTGGGCTTCGAATATCTCGAGCCCAAGCCTGGTGAGCGGGCTTGGGCTTGGTCAGGTCAGGCTTGGGCTTAAGTCCAGGTTTATAGGTGTAGAAAAGAGATACATAGACATTAGGTCTACTACATCTGACCCAGTTCTGCAAATTCTGCAGACCAGGGCCCCGTGCACAAAGATCATGCTCTATTTGAGCTACATTTTTACCCAGTCATATGCCCATATATCTAAGCTATGTATTGCGATTTTATCAGCTTTTTTTTAAAGGGAGAATGTGGTTGTCAACGTCGAGCACGACGACGAGTGCCTGCATCCCGTAATGCAAATCTGCACTTTGAGTGGGCCGGAAGACTTCCGACACGCGACGCGAGTCCAATCTGCATATTTTCGTCATCTTTGACAATATCAGTGGTGCAACATTCAATGTCGCCAAACAAAGTACCAGGGAACTATTATGCATAGCAGACATGTATCTTAAAATATTTTAAAGGCATACAAAGGAGAACTCGAGCATCTAAGTCGGAATTTGCACATTGGTGAGATTTGCAGAACTGGGTCAGATGTAGTATCTAGATCACCGTGAACTAAACATCAACCCACTCACCCCTATCTCCTTCACTCTCAACCTCGATAAGCATATTCTCCACAGACTCACCGCCCGGTGCAAAATCTGCATGTGTATCATCCTCTCCCTCAGCCTCCGAGTCAAGAATCATCTGCTCTTCAAGGATGGAAGATGGTTCGGGATCATGCATCACAAAGTCAGAGCGTAACGTGGCCTTCAGCCCCTGAAGAGCCTCCACAATATCTCCCTGAAGCCAGCTACGAAGCTTGGTTATAGTGAGACCCGCACTCGAGAATGCACGCTCGCTAGAAACAGAAGAGGCCATGATAGCCAAATAGTCTCGTGCGATTGCAGCCCAGACCAGCAGACGGCTGGAATTTAGCTGTAAAGCCATTAATGAGTCAGTACTGTAAGCCGAAATAATGAACGTAGAATGGAACGTACATCCCACCACTGGACAAGTGGCATTCCTTCCGGTACCTCGTCAGTTTCACTGTTGATGTACTGGTTGAAAGCACGCTCCCATGCAGGGGTGAACGGTGCTGGTGTAGATGTAGGTGCATGGTCTGTCTCCTTGCCATCACCCTCATCATCTGAGTCGTCGAGCAATCACAGTGACTTTTTGCTATGACTGTACCCAGTCTTCCGCATGGGGGCCTGGTCCAAGCTGTCATACATCTTAATATAGTACTCCTTGAACTGATGCAACAGTCAGCCTGAGGTCAGTGCGGGTTTTCAAAGCATCAGAGGCAAGCAAGAAGACAGACCACTTCTTTCAAGGTCTTGACGACCTCCTTCTGAATATCCTCAGCCCAATTTTTCTTAATATGATCAAGCTTCTCTGAGGGTATAAGAACTATCGTATATATGCTCGTCGTTAATACATGCTGTGAGATCCAAATGTAACGTTGGATGCTTACCCATAGACATAAACGGTGCCTTGCTCTTCGAACTGAGGTCATAGTACTGCTTGATTGAATCACAGGCAGCAGAGAGACCCTCTTGATGATGTGCATACTTCTCACCGTCGCAACGTTTACTGAGCTTTTGATGAAGACTTTCAAGTGCAGGTATCGCAAGAGGAAGGGTTGAGTGACTGTCCAAGGAGAACTCCTGCTGGGCATCATCGGCACACTAGAGAATGAGGTACAAAAGGATCAGTTGTGGAGCATAAGAGAATGGACCAAGGCTAATAAGTCAAAGAAGACATACCTGTAAGATTGAAGCAACAAGCTTTATCTCCGACCAGTCGTCCTCCGTCATTGAAAGTTTTAGGAGCTTCTCTTGTATCTTCTTGCTCTTGCGCACCTTGAAGGCAAGCTCACTCACAAACTTGTCAACAGCCTGCAGTTGCAAGATGAATGAGTTACTGTAGCTCTTGAAAGGTAGCAGGAAGAATAAACCTCACAAAGATTATAGGCACGGATGAGCATCATGTAGGTCAAGGACCAACGCACCGGCATATCGAGTATCAGGGTGAAGATCTTCATGGAGATAGTTTCAGCATCTATCTCATCTGCCGGTGTAGGTGCTGTCGTCGAGGAGGGAGGGGCCACAGTAGCAGATGCTGCAGGCATCGCCCGTGGCAGATTTATTTGTACTGTGCAAAATATCTCCTTGCGCTTGCTTGAAGAACTTTCCTATTATACAAGCCAGTTGGTGAGCACCATTCATTCTTCCCCGACCGCTGCGAGAAATTTCGGACAGAACATACTTTGACAGAGATGGCACGAACGAGGCCAATAATGTCTCGCTTACCAGTTGTACTGGGTTCATGGGTGTCGGGTTCGGCTGGATTGTAGTACTGTGCTGAACTCTCCTTCTTCAAGAACGCCTGCACGGCGAGGTTGATGACATAGGCCAGACATCTATCCAGAAAGTTATGAGTACTACATTCATGCAAGCGAAGTGTGATGTAACATACCTAATAGGCCTCTCGTCGAAGTCCCATTCTTTCCCCGTCTCCTTCTTGATAAGTTGAGCGAACTCCTTCAACATTGTGTCGTTGTTCTTCGCATTGTCGCAGGTGACCCATCCAACCTTGATGAAGTATTGGTATTAGTATGCATAAGGGATCTCAAGGAGCTTCGATGAACAATTACAGACCTTATGAGTGATGCTAATCCAAGCACAGACCTTGAAGAGAGCCTGTCCGAGACGAACACCATGATGAGAGTTGTTCAAACGGACAAACCCAATAATGGCAGCCTTCGTCTCGCAGGTTAATTCATCGGGACACTCTGTCCAATGCGCGGTGACAGCGAAGTACCCGTCAATGTTTGATGCCTGGTACGCATCACACGTCAACAATACTCGGCCTTTGACAGAAGGGCCCTGTACAAGTATCAATCAGATCTCATGTAAGATGAAACACGTAGTTTATGGACGCACATTGAGATGTTTTCGTAGCCAACGCAAGTGCTGATACCAACAATCAATGATCTGTTTGCGTGTGGCTTTCTCTGAGGGTATTTTGATGCCATTCTTCGCACGAGAGGCGAGCTCAATGATCCTCTTGAACTTCGGATGCTGGAATACTCGTAACGGCTATAGTAGATAGTCGAACTTCAGTAAATATCCTAGTCACAAGGTCCGACAAACAGCGATAGACAAACCTGATTAGTCATGTACGCCCAATTGATCGCAGCATTGGCAAAGGTTTCATCAGAGTATGGAGTGGGTGGAGGATCGATGGGCTATGTGTTTCCGTCAAGTGTGCCTTGAACTTTCGTTTTAGCTTGGGCTGCTTCGGTTGCGGCAAGTTTTCGAGCGTGGGTATCATCCAGGAGCATGGAGTCGAAGTGATTAGCGTGGACCCATGAATGGTATGCATGCTTCCGAGTCGAGAGGCAAACTATCAATACAAACAAAGTACCATTGAAAACATGGCGAAAATTTTACCTTGTGTTGACTTTGCAAGTGTCGATGACGTGTAGTCAGGTCATATACATACTCGCAGTTTGCAGAACGGTGTTCAATGGAAAGGTCAGAATATCTTGTACATCAAACACTCGCTTATACTCACTTGCAAAGTTTACAATCATACACTTTCTTTGTTGTGCCGGTCGGATCTGTGTGGGCATGCGGGTTGTCAAAGAAATGTGCAAAGTCGGCACTAGCTGAAAGCTTGGTCAATTCCCGTTCTTCTCCTATATTGGCAGAGATGTGTGCGAGGTCTTTCAGCAGACTGTTGACATCTGTCGCATCCAAATCAGGAAGGGACGTTGTGAACTTTCTCTTATTCTTCCCTAGACCCAGAGAATGTAACAATGAGAAAGACGATCTGGACGATCTCTTCTAAGGACGTACCCTTGCTGGATAACCCTGCCTTCTCTTTCCGGCCCAGCTGCTTCACCAAATAGTGTTGCTCCTTCCGGTTTAGCTCCCTCGCTGACGATGGATCAGGGCATGCCACGAGTACCAGGACCCGTGAGTACCTGCAATGGATACTCATAAGGCACACCATCAGGTACCTGTATCTGTGGATACAGATACTCGTTCCCACGGGTGGATGCACAGATACAGATGTGAGCTTTTCAGCTACAGGTAACCGTGAGAGTACCTGCCATATTTGGTATTGAGATGCCGGAACTTGCCACAGGCTGAATGTGTGTACAGCAATGTTCTCCTCGCTCTCTTCACTCTTCCCCGAGCACACACCACTGTTGGACAGAGAAAACACGTCGTGTTCCTGACAATGGTGGTGATGCTCAATCTGTGTACTTGTGTGTATGCTGCTGTGGTAGGTCCTCGGATGAATGGGTGTCCAGTCTGAGCACCCCCTCGGCCCCTCCTACTGCAAAAATGTTTGTTCTCACTCAATTTTGCCTGGGTTCCTAAGGTCGCGGGCTCAATCGACATGCCTTGATGCCCCACATCGGCCCCTGTATTTCGTTTGACAGAAATTGGCCCACTCGTTGTCGAAAATGACGGTTTTGACCCGGTGAGTACCTACTACCTTCTCAAATCGTATTCATACTCGTTCTCATTCAATTCCCCGTACATTTACAATGTTGTGGGCTCAATCGACGCGTATTGATGTCCCTCATCGACCGCTGTCTTTTGTTTGATGGGATTCGGCCTGCTCGTCGTTGAGAACGTCGATGTTGACCCGGTGAGTACCTCCTACCTACTCAAATCATATTTTTGCTCGTTCTCACTCAATTCTGCGTATGTTTCCAATGTCTCAGGCTCTATTGACGTGTATTGACGTCATACATGTGCCCCTGTATTTGGTTTGACGAGATTTGGCCCACCTGTTGTCGAGAACGACGGCTTTGACCCAGTGAGTACCTCCTATCCCCTCCAACCGTATTATTGCTTGTTCTCATTCAATTCCCCGTACGTTTCCAATGTCGCGGGCTCAATTGACGCGTCCCAATGCCCTGCATCGGCAACTGTCCTTTATTCAACGTGATTCGGCCCATTCGTCGTCGAGAATGATGGTTTTGACCCAGTGAGTACCTCCTACCCCCTCCAACCGTATTGTTGCTTGTTCTCTCTCAATTATTCGTGCGTTTTTGATGTTGCAGGGTCAATCGATGCGTATCGACGTCCCGCATGGGCCCTAGTACTTTGTTGGATGAAATTCGGCCCGCTCATTGTCGAGAACGGCAGTTTTGACCGAGTGAGTACCCCCCTAGCCCCTCTACATGTATTCTCGTTTGTTCTCACTCAGTTTTTCGTACATTTGCAATGTTGCGAGCTCAGTCGACGCGGAAAGATATCCCGCATCTTCTGCTGCCCTTTGTTTGACGTGGTTTGGCTCACTCGTCGTTGAGAATGACAATTTTGACCCTGTAAGTACCCTCCTATCCCCCACAACTGTACTTTTGCTGGTTCTTGCTCAATTCTTTGTGTGTTTTAGATATTTTTGGGTAAATTGATGCTTTTTGACATCATCTATCACCCCCTCCACTTGGTTTGATGAAAGCCGACCATCCTGTTGTCAAAAACAACAGTCTTCGCCCTGGTAATTTCCTTTTCCCCCTCCATCTTGTTCTCCTACCCTGACAGTTCACCATAGTATCCACAGGTACACCACAAGTACCTTCAGGGTGTTTGTTAGAAATATCCATGGGTACTCGCTGATGAGCAGGTACCTGTACTCGTGGATACAAGTATCCGTTTCCACGGATGCCATACCGGATACAGGTATAGCCTCCGAGGGAACAGGTACTTGTTCCCACGGATACAGGTACTCGTACGGATATAATCGTGGAGAGCCCTGCGATGGATCGGCAGTATCACCATCAGATGGAGAGTCTTTACTATTGCTGGAAGCCGAGTCAGTGGTTTGATCACCCTGCATAGTAGTAAATTGCTGTGTTCAGTCGTCAAGCGGTAAGAATATGTAGAACAACGGACGTACAGTGTCGTCATCCACCTCTTCAAGTTGAACATTGCGATTTGTCTGGCCAAGTTGGTCTTCCTCTGAGCGGACCACCGTTGTATCATTCGTGTCACTGTGAGAGTCATTGGTTGCACAGTGAATAAACAAAGTGATATGATACACGAGCTGAGAGTAGAGGATTATTGCAGGTAAATATGACTTACGGGGAATGACCCTCGATAATGGCAGTGTTGGAGGCACGATCAATATCCTTTCCCGTTGAAGCTTTCAAACTTTGTTGATGAAATGAATGAACTTGCCAACAAAACTAACAGTGGAGTCGTGAAACATACCTAGAACCAACTAATGGTGTGGGCGCGAGGTTTTTTTCGTCACCGACTTGCCCCCTCCCGTAGCCTTAGAAGGGTTCGGATTGCTGCCAACTCGTGGTAAGTACAGGGATAAATTCTAGTTGTGAAAGCGTAAATGCACTTTGAGCTCTTAGGGCGGAAAAAGTTCTGTGCTTTGCCACTAGCCTCGCACTGTCCTTCAACAGCGCGAGCTGTTGGCTTCCGCTGGCGAGAACCTTCCAGGATTGCTAAGGTAGCCTGGTAATAAACCTAAGGCGTCACCTATAGCCAAACCCTAACCAAACTAAACCTAGCCTAACCCTGTAGCTGAGGGTGTCAGCGTACGAACGTGAGTACTAGGAGCGCTTGTCCTAGGGGCACTGGCCCAGAGAGAATAGTGGGGGTGAACTGAAGATCGTGGGCTTGGGGCTGGATACACCAGGACACAAGGTCACACTGAGTATGGCGAGAAGCAAAGGAGATTAAGTTAGGGAACTACTCTATGATACAGGTGGTTCTTATATACATCCTGGGCTGACCCTTTAGGGCACGCCCTCACTGTACACTACGAGTGAACACTACAGGAATCCTTCATGGATATCCAGTGGGTCTATCAATGGGCACAATGGGTACAAACCACTGAGTGAACATGCACAAGACTATTCTAGAACATTTCAGACCTGATCACATGTCCCTACATCATGACCACAAGGTCACATGCCATCATGTGCCTTCCACATGACTGGTCACGTGCCTATCCCTCTATCCATCTACATCTCCATCGTCGAAGTGGCACCTGGGGCCACAATGCCTGCAAGGCGCGTACACTCCTTAGAAACGCCGAGAAATAAAGAGTTAGGTTTAGCCCAAAGGCTGTTTCAAGGATGAGCTCCCTGTTGGGCTGGTCTCGAGAGAGGCAGCAGTTTTTGTAGGCGCCACTGCTCTATCGGGCGACAATTTTTCACGGCCTCACACAGGCGCCGCCACACCATTTTTAGGCATAGGCGCTTGCTCGCTGTCCGAACCATACCAGTCCATCTCTGAGGCGTCTTTAAGAGTTCCATCGGCATTTAGCGCAGGAGAATTGTTTGACATTGTAAGCTGAGCAGATGGAGTCGCAGAGACAGTAGTCAACAAAGGCCAAAGGAGTGAGGACGATGTTCCTCAGACCGCCAAGGTATAATTTCGAAATTTAATGCCTAAATTGGGACTTATTCATGCTGACAAATGACGTGTTCAACCAACGTTCGATGACCTTGGTGGCTGCTTTCGTTCTGAGCACAGGCAATCAAAGTCAACGAGCTACAACAGAGAGTCAAGGCATTGAGTATTGCACAATGTAAATCACCATTTTGGCTGACCCTCAGTCTTGCGTAAAAGAAGCCCAGGCAATGTGCTCGCCTATCGCTCTGAGATGCTGCTGGAGGGCCGGCCCGGATCCCGGTGGCAGCTCAGGCGTAACTTGCCGCCTCATTGCACGCTGCCCTTTGTTCGATGCAGAATTGTCACGACCACACCAGAACAACTATATCCTACAAAGAAGGGTTGCTGGCAGGCGATCTCTCACTCAGAAGCACACACCAAGGGCGAGGAAAAGGTTGTATAGGGGGGAGATTAATGATCTCAAGACTAGAGTACAAAACAGGAAGTAGGTAGGTTTATATACTAGCCAGAACCAAACACAACCAAACCCAGGCCACAGTGGCACAGAAACTCGGAAAAGTGTGGCCCAACTGTGGCACCCACCAGGAAATAATGGAAAAGGGATGGAAATGATGGAAGGTCATGACAAGAATGGCCCACACCTCGACACCGGTAAGCTTCACTATACTGTCTGATCCAAATTAAAGTGTATTTCTCGCTGCAGTGCACTCAATAGAAGTGTTTTTATTCACTTCATATATGCCCTTCAGGGACTGCGAGGTTCATAAAGCCCGGGCTTTCGGGTCAGGCTTAGGCTCTGAACGATGTGAGCCTGAGCCCAAAGCCCATATGGTAAGTGAGTGTGAACAAAGTATGACGCAAGCCTGCAGGCATCACCAGAATGTCGGGCTGACAGTTTCTGCCACCCTCCGCCCGCTTTGGGCTTGCCATTTCCTTCGCTCATAGATGGCCTGGCCGAGACTTGTCACAGGCATTTTGGGTACTTTTATTTCTAACAAATCAAAATGTTGCTTTCTGCGAAAAGTGAATATTTTTAAATGGCCTGAAGTCGGTCTCGGGGCTGGGGGGGTGGAGAAATCACATCATTCATAGCTGTGGAGTGATGGTTATAGAAAATTACGTGAGGTAGATGAACAAGAACTCTTGGCCGAATGGTTATTTGTACGTTTGTGACTACCGTGCTGTCAATGAGGTGGTTGGTTCAAACCCTGGCCATGCTCCTCGCGCTTTTTATGTACTTTTGCCCTGAGTTTCTCTACCGAGAGCCTTCTCGTCCTTTGCGACATTGATGTCCATGAAAGTTTTTGAATATGTATATATGTATTACTCTGTAGTACTACAGATTAAGCATGTGTCATGACCTTTCATCATTTCCATGCCTTTTCTATTATTTCCTGGTGGGTGCCACAGTTGGGCCACACTTTTCCGAGTTTCTGTGCCACTGTGGCCTGGGTTTGGTTGTGTTTGGTTCTGGCTAGTATATAAACCTACCTACTTCCTGTTTTGTACTCTAGTCTTGAGATCGTCAATCTCCCCCCTATACAACCTTTTTCTCGCCCTTGGTGTGTGTTTCTGAGTGAGAGATCGCCTGCCAGCAACCCCTCTTCGTAGGATATGGTTGTTCTGGTGTGGTCGTGACAGCATGAGGCTTGTGTAGAGAACTTAGCTACTCACGAGTCTTTTTAGATAGCATTGCTGTGCATTATTCCCTTTCTATGAACATCCAGCCAACTGAGGTACTGGGCCACACGCCGGTCGAGCCGCAAATTCAATGCAAATCAAGCTTCCTCATGGTTGAATTTACAAAATCTCACGACACATATGTATATAACTAGCAGTATTAATGATTCATTCGTACTTATTGTCCTTACTTTGAGCTTGCGATTTGATACAAGCTCTCGCAAACTTAGTTTGACTCTGTGCGCCACTCACGACTTCGCACAAACTTCGCGTCTCGTCCTGCTGACTGGCTCTGCGGCGCCATCAGCGAAGCCTGTTGCCTTTGTCTCGAGGTCGCCCTTCCTCTGGGCGAATACCTACATCACTCTTTGTTCACGCTGCCTAGCCAGCCCATATCTACAGCAGGCCAGGCTCGGGCCAGGCTTACTATACCCGGGCTGGGTATGGGCGGGCTTGGGCTTTTGAGCCCGGCCCAGCAGAACACTAGCGGCAGACGTAGACAGATTAGGAGAATTCAGGCGACCGTGTAGTGGACATTATAATGAGTGACGGTAGTGCCGTCAGGACACATTATAATGAGCAACGGCAATCCCGTCAGCGTTCCACATTATAATGAGCGTTTGGGGCCTTTTCCATGCGGCCCTTCTCATTATAATGAGCTCGACCTGCCCCACCAGTATTTTAAACTCCGCCAAGGGAGGATCGCACAATGAAATATTCATTCCCTCCCCATTCTTATTTACATTTGTTTACACTCGCTCTTTCCTCTGCGCGTGCCCCTTTTGGCACCAGCTGCCACGTGTCCTGGGTGCTGCCCACCGGCCTGGCTACCCACATTTTATGCTCACCCTCCTCACTGTGGATGGTCAATCTACCTCCACTTGTGTAATGTAGTTTAGTGGTAGTTAGTATATAATTTTATTATAGTCTTTTTCACCTTATTGTGCCAGAACGGGGTTGTTTCGCTGGAATGTGGCGGGGGCCACTCGGGCCACATCATCCCAGTTCTTGGTATTATTTGTTTTCAGTTGCAGCATCGTTTTGGAGCATATGTATGAGTAGAGCAGATATTATCTGATACTCCCATTCTGTTATTACCATATGCACATCCTCTAGGCCATGAAAATAAGGTATACAATCCATGTGGCACTGCCCCTGTTATTGTGGCCCGATGAACAAATCTTATTTACGCCTTGCAGTTCTTTCTGCACCTATTGGTATAAATGTGAAATAATACTGTCGTATACATGGTTCATTTGAGGGACCATTATCTCCAGCATATCAGGGGAATATAGGGTGAGACCGATCGTGTGTCGGAATGAGATGGGCCACAACGGTGCCACATCATTCGACTTGTACGATTTCAGTCGAAGCCCAAGAACATATATACCGCGCTGGGCGTCAGTGTCGTTCTTTGCGGCTCTATTTTTTTTTTATCTTACACCTCAACACACTACTTGCTATTATGGGTGTCCTATGTATTGTACAGAAAGAGGGTAAGAGAGTAAAATACAAAAAGTAGAGGAAAACCCTGGAGATCTACACTACACAGTAAAGTCGAAGAGAAAAAAAAGCCCTCAATCTCCTGCCAAGTCTTCATCATCCTCATCGTCATTGCCGCCATCGCCATCATCCTCATCGCCGTCGTCGTCATCCTCAACTAGCACCTGAAGATCCCGAAGATTTAGAAATACGGTCGCCGGCGGTGGTGGCACAGAGTCGCCACTTCCTTCGTCCTGGTTACTCTCCTGGAAACCAGAGTCTATGAGACTCTTTGCGCGGCTGCGAATAACGCCCCACCGCTCTGTTAGGTTCCGGGCCATCCGATCTTCCAGGTCTGCATGCTCGAGAGCATACACCGACAGACCGTCAGCGAGCTCCGGTGCCACTTCCTTGCGAGCTCCAGCTTGACGCTCCCACCAGCCTTTTCGCCATCTACAGTACTCGATGGTCCGCCGCATCTCCTCGAAGACCAACTGGACCTCCTCGGTCCAACGGGATGCCCGAGCTTTTGCTTTCGCCCACTCGATTCGTAATGCTGGCGACTTGTCAATAGCAACCATAAACGGAATAAAAAAGAGACATACCATCATTGAATCCCGGATCGGAGCCATCCTCCTGGATGCTAACCGTTGTCCATATCCACGACATCTTTATCTGCTTCTCTGAGACCTCTTTCAACGTCCGGGTGGTGGCGAGGGTGGCGTTCCCAGCCGCAGCCTTTTGGCGGGCAAACTCCACGGATGCCTTGTCCGCCTCCTTCAACACCGCATCGCTCAGACCCCTAACATCCTCGTCCTTCAACTCCCGAAGCTTCGCGCCCATCCCGTTCTCCATCCACCTCTGCTCACCGAGAAGGGACATCACGGCTGTTCTTGCACGCCGGTAGCGGAGCTTGACTAGATGGAGGCGGCCCTCTACACGCGTGAGAATTTCCTGGGCCCGTGTATTCGTTCTTTGGCCAGTGATGTTGGAGATCTTGTAGCGGCTCATGAAAGTCCGGGTTCGAAGCTGATTTCGAAGACTCTCCAGTGCGTCGAAGGCTTCAGCCTCACGGAGTTGCTGTTCGGCTTCGATTAGGTAGCTGGAGCATGTCGCTGCTCGGACATTGGGAGGAAGACTCGAAGGTAGATGGAGGGGGGTGGTTTCGGCGTCGGATCGGCGGCCTTTGAATGCCTGCTCGGTCATGTCGAGCTTCAATCGAAGGTCGGGCATGAGATGGGTTTGCAGATCCCGAAGACGCTGGATTCGGCGGTGGAGTGAGCTTCGGCGATCCTCGAGATCTGCGCGCTGCAAATGCGTCGCATGCCTTGCTTTCTTCAGGTCAGCCTGGAGCTGTGCTCTGGATTACGGTGATTAGTCAAAGCCCATTGAGAAATAAGACAACACGACTAGGACTTACTGCTGGACCTCTATATCCATCCCAAGGACAATAAACGCGCATTCGCCCGAGTCATCTCTCCCCCGTATAGACGCAACGCCGCGTTCCTGCTCCTTCTGAGTGAGGCGAAGACGGACTTCTCCTATGGTAAGCTCTATATAAGAAGACATAAGCAAACGGTGAGAGGACAATACAAACAAAATAAATGGCCTACCTTGACGAGGGGCCACAAACGGGCAGCCCACCGACTTGTCCTCACCTTCCTCCCAGTCCTCATACATCTTGACCCACGATGCAAAGACCGCCGGGGACTCCTTCCTTAGATTATCTTCGAATCCTCGTAAAGCCGCTCGATGGTCTAAGCAGGCAGGTATGGCGACGACCAACTTCTTGAGCAAGCTCGAGCCTGCGAGAAAAACAAGACAATTAAGCCACTGACCGGGTCGAGGATAGCGAAAGATTAAACTTACCGAGTTTGATTGTCTTTGTCCAATTTGCATACCCACAGAAGTCGTCGAGGGTATCGCGCCGGTGCCCAGGCCTCATCTCCTTGGTACTAAACGCCGCACCGTTGAGAATCGCCCATATCCTCTCAATGGCCTCGAATTCCGTCAGAGCGAGCCAGCGAGAGAAACGCGGAGAAAAAAGCGGTTTGCATTTCTCGATGTGGGCTTCCAGATGGAACGCGGGGACGACGAAGAGGATGTTGATGATGGAGTCGGCCATTTGCAGGTGGTCGGGCATCTCCGCCATCCGTTCCCAGAAATTAATACTCCACTGGCAGCCTATGTCGTAGGAGGAGACGAGGGCAAGGAGCATGATACCGATGATGCTGGCGAGGAAGATGTAGTCCATGTTCGCATACCTAAAATACCGGAAGCATCAGCCAACAGCCACGACGGATAAACTGCGACGTGCGTACCTCTCACCCTTCTGTAAGTCCCCGATCCCGTTCGGTCTTATACACTCGTGCCTTCCACAGCAGACGCCGCCAACGCCGGTATTTGCGAGAGACTTTGCGCCCTTGTTGTTGGCCTTCGATATGGCGTTGAATGGGACACAATTACTGAGCTAAACGTGTATAAGACACAGCGATCAGCGACACAATATTAAAAGGGACGTACCAGATCGTCCTCCTTATCCTTCCTTGTATCGAGGTATGCCTTGTACGCTTTCTCCTCCACGAAGTAGGCAAGGCCGTTGGTGAGGGATATGTCGGCGACAGATGTTCTGCGAAGCCTTCCCTTGAGGCGGAAGTTCGCGTCTTGGGCTAGAAGGAGCCGATAGAGCCAACTAGAAAGCACAGATCAATACATGGGCGATCGAGTCCGAAAATCAGGAGAGCTTACGCCTCTTCCTTTGGTGCATATTCGAAGGCCTTTGGAATATTGACTTCCGGGATGGGGCAAGCCCGACAATCCACCGCTAAAGAGCCCTGCTTTGTGCCCTTGACACCGCTGGGATCTAAACCTCGACCGCCTCTCTTCAGGAGCAAGAGATTCCGCCATTCTTGTTCCATGATCATGAAGGAAGGCAGTCGGTCCTACGGGTATACAAGATAAGCGCAACGTTGCATCGCCGACGGGGAAAACACATACCGGAAGAGGCTCAATGCCATACCCATCTGTAAGTCGAACGAGCCCGTGGTAGAAGTCGTACGCGGTAATCTTGCCCTGGAGATTCATGGTTTGAAACAGCCGAAGAAGCTCGAATGTCGCACACGTCTGGGGGTTGAGCGGTGTGGCGGGATACCATCGATATCGCGCGAGCTGACGCCAATGATCGACCTTCTGGTAGCAGCCGCAGAAGTCGACCGCGACCTGGTGAATTCCGTTGATGTGGAGGACTATGAAGTCCTTGTTACCGGGGTGAGGGCATGCACACGGTTCGCCAGGTTTGTGACCGAGCTGTATCCGTAAGCCCAGCTTTGCGAGACGAACCCTGCGAAAGAATTGGCCGGTCCATTCCTTCGGAAGAAAGGGAGGTTCGATAAGACGAATTAAGACGAATTAATAAGACGTACCTCGACGATATGCAGGGGAAGCAACAAATGTGCGTTCACTATACAGCCGCCGCACAACATATCCCCACCGCTGCAATCCTTACACCGATACAAGGTACCGACCTTCTGGCAGCGACTGCAATACGTCTGCCCGCACGAAAAGCCCCGGCCTTCGGAACGCATCAACTCGTCGAGGTATTCTGAGCGGAAGCCAAGCCATGTGTGTAAGGGAGCATCCTACAGAAGAGAATAAAAAGGGTGGGGGTCGTAAGCCGACAAGTTCGCCGTAGAAATCAGAGGGTATGACGCACCGAGTTTAAGTAACGCTTCGTGCGCTGCGTGGTCTTCAAAATCAGACCAGGGATCTCAGGAGGTTTCGGTGCCGAGAGTGAGATCTCTTCCGGATCGAAGGGAAGGTCTGGGGGCGAAGAGACAGTTGGATCGTCCTGGTTGGGGGTCATGTCGAATACCGAATCGCTGGGAGGCATGTCGGCGGGTATGAGGTCTCTCCGAGACCGTAGTCGACGAGTTCGGCCATCGCTCGAGGTCTGGAGCAGCTCGACATCGGTCGTGGAAGTCAGAGTGCGGTATTGCTCTTCAGGGTCGAGGAGATCAGCCCGTCTTTTGGGTGGCATAGGCAAAGAAGGACACTGTGCCACAACGAATAGGGCGAGGGAACAGCGTGGGATATCAATAAACACGAGCACGTGCGTTTCCTCGTCTCTAGCTTTTCACGCAAAAGGTGGACATCGACGAGCAGTCTGGCAGTCTACGGACATCAAGAACTCGATGAATATGATGAAATTGGGGGATGTAAACATAGCAAGAAACAAAACAAGAGAAAACATATCAAGAACACGGTAAAAGCTACTACGAAATGCTATCAAAGTCCGACCCCCGTTCTTCGTCGTCCGAATCCTCGCTACCCCCAAAACATGCTCGATAATCGTCCGCGAGATCCTCCAAGACAGAATATTTACCAAGTGCCTCCATCCACCGCTGCCCATGCCGTCCATATGCCTCCCTATGCTGATCGTCGGTCAGCACCCACTCCGGAACGAAGCCGTGGTGCACCCAACGGAAGATACCCCCAGCGCAATACATCGTGAACGAGTAGCGATGCTCCGTGGGGCCGACCGGTGTGTTTCCATGGCGTATGGTACTCGAGGGAAGCAGAATGACGGAGCCGGGAGGGAATTGGATGATGAGACCGAATTCAAGAAGTATAAGGTGGCCGCCGACCTTCGGATCGTAGTCTCCGAGGGCCCAAACCGCGCACCAGCCGTGAGGGACGTTGGCGGAGTCACAATGACCTCGACAACAACATTGGGGACCTAGATTAAATGTACAAGCGGGCCACACAGCGTTTTTGAAAGGGCGTCGACAGCTGGGATCATGCGAATAGAGGGCCTCCGTCTCCTCTGCGTATTGTTTGTATAGCTTTGGGGCATAGGTCATAAAGGCGGCTGGATTGAAGCGGTATGAGCATACAAAGAGGGGACTGGGCGAAGGATAGAACACTTACAATTTGCGAAGCCAGCCATTCGCCTGATAGGCTTGCTTCTCAGGAGGCGGCCCACCAGAGGGACCTGACAGACCTTCTCCGGCTTGAGGTTTCCTGGCTCCTGCAATAGCCGAGGCGTCAGCAAAGTCGGAAAGAAAGGATCGGGACGGATAAGAACCTGCTGACCCCCGCCATAAGATACACCGGCCGTCAGTGAAACAAAGTCACCACGTCGAGCATCGTGCTGTTTCTCGGTCCATGCATCCATGGCGTCACCATCGAGGCGCGTCTGCTCGAGGAGAGCAGTTGCGGGCTCGAGCACGTCACGGTGCCAGTTCGGGTCATCAGGATGACCTCCGAGGACCCCAAGCAACCTCCTGTGTGGGTCGATGATCGCGTGGGGCGTACTACAAATATACGAATGAGTGAACAAGAGAGAGACAGCAAGGATCCAAGGTACTTACACGCCATCCCATTCCTCGAGTCTGCATCCCATAGCCAATGCACCCTCCACCGTGTAATCGTCCGTCCCATGCTCCCTATCGACCGGTCGGTTCTTCCCAACATACGCACCCTCGGCTGCCGATGCCGTCTCCATCTCCACGTTGGTCTTGATGGTGATCGGCGCCCCCCACTTCTCCATGGCATGCTTGGGAAGCCGATACTCAGAGGGCCAAGGCCCCGACTCGTCATCTTCCTCTGCTGCCTCTGTCTTCTGCCTCCTCACCTCCGCCCTCTTCGCCTTCTTCTTCTGCCGCTGGGTTTCGCTCTTCCTCCTCTTCGGCAGCCTACCCTCCGCCTTCTTCTTCTCCTTCTTCGCTTTGTTCCTCTCTCTCTCCTTCATCAGCTTCGTTGTCGACCACCCCTGCCTCCTCCTCTTACTGGTACCGGCTTGAGGGACCGACTCGACACCGGAAGTAGATCCGGCATCACTATCAGATTCCCATCCAGAGAGGTCGGAGAGGTCGGAGAGACATAGATCGGGGCAGGGACACGACAAACGGTACGTGGATTTATGGGATCGCCATCCAGGCTGAGTGGGTGTGGGTGTGGCGTCCACGGCTGGAGAATCGAGGGAGACGGCGTTGGTCGCGGGGGCGTCAACGGAGCCGGAGACGGAGTTAGTCGAAGGGGCGTCGACAGAGCTGGAGCCGACGCGAGCAGTATTGATGGCGTTGGCCTCCACGGAAGCGGCAGCGAGAGAGTGAGAGTGAATGGAAGTGGTGTCGACGGATGGAGGGTTCATGGCGGTGGGGCCGAGTGGGCTAGCTTTGACAAGGGTAGGGCGGCTCATCGTGGTAGAGTGTGAACGGGCCAGGCTCCTTTCCTTCTCGTCTTCGTCCCAGTGCGCTTGGGCTGCGTCCCACGCACTGGCCATGAGGTCTTCGTAATCAACATTCACCTGCAACGGGACGTACGCGCTGAACTCGCGGCCGTTACGGGTCTTGCCAGACATCGTTCTCGTGGCTGATCCAAGCGTGTTGGAGACAAAGGTGATCAGTACATGCATCTTCGAGGGAAATAAAAGATCAAAAGAGACAGGAATGGAACTTGACGCGTCAAAAAACGCGTCAAAAACACGTAAGACGCGTAATTTAACCGTTGAAGAGATGCCCCGGTCAACCCAACGCTACCGTGCAACACAAAGCAACTTACTACGCGCGATGCTAAAGCTCCTGTCGGGCCTACTGCTTCTGCGGTTCAGAAAGGAATGTGGACGACGCGCGTTTGGCGTGGGGCATGTCTGTGAGTACGTAGAGACGCACCACCGGTCGCAATACGGAGACGATAGAACGAAAATGGATCGCAAATAAATTGGCTCACTTTTGGGAGAATAAACTTGAGGGCGTCCGTATTGCTGTGGGTGTTGCACGAGAGATGGGGGTCAAGGGGAAATTTGCGGGACAAGTTTATATAACCCTAAATCTGGACCCACGGCTTGGCTAGGTCACCGCGATCGCGCCAACGACAGGGTCAGCCCGAGGGTAAGTTGCACAACAGCATACGCTGTCCATGGATTGATCTGCTATGCAAAAAAACACAAAGATCAGTCCACGGCACGGCGAGTTCTTACTGCACGTTCAGCATCGTGGTGTATTGCTCTGTACCAAGTTTGAATACGGTTGGTGTGTGTGGCGTGTGGTGGCGCTAATCGTGCATGTAAGTACTTTACACTTTCAGAGACACCTGCAGTACGACCGTACGATTCAAATATGAAGTCCAAGCACATACCATAAAGTTCAGTCATTAAAGCTTCAAGGTTCATCTCGACATATCGCCATTGAGACTCTTGGCAACATGTACTTACTCGAAGCCGCGTCGGTGCCACAGCTCAATATTTGTGTCTCCGATCCAGGTGTGTTTGGAGTACTACAGTTGATTCCGAGCCCGTGAAGCTAGGATAGATCGTTATATACATAGTACCGTCACCCAAAAAGTCCTCAAAAAAATATAGAGGTCGATTGTAGAGCCCATCCTTTTGTAATCGAGCAAAACTCGAGTTCTGGATTCTGCAAACCGTGCAACTCGCGTCAGTTCGAAGGACGCCTGCGTTCTTCCAAGATGCTTTTCGACCTTCCCAACGAGGATACATATTTGGGCTACTCAAAAACTGTGCATATGTCATGGGGAGTCAGAGTGTAAGTATCCAGTCAATAGACCTACATAATTAGACTCTGTCTTACATTCTGAACAAGCAGTTTCCGTCGAAAGAGAGTTGTGTTTGCACCGTTACTGCCACTCAGTATCACGAAGCTCAGTTAATTCAGTTCCCGTACAATACTCTTGCAGTCTGCTCACCTCTTCGTAAAATCATCTGACACTTGCAATGCAGATGTCACAACCTAGAGCCCTCTCTATATTTTGTCTTCTCGCACAATCAAGAGACAAAGTCGGAAGCTCTGTGGCAGAATAGGGGCTTCGGGCTTGTTCCTGGTCCATTCATGCCGGACAAGCGACCTATACCGCAAGATTCAGTCTTCGGAATGCACATCGTAGCTCTATTATTTCAAGGGACTTTGTTTGATTACCCTGTATGTTTCTCGTGGGCGGTCTTTTCATTGTCAATATCATATGCAGTCACACATCGAAAACCGGAGAGATATGTCATTGCAGCAAAGCGGGAGTTCAAAGTGTGTAGATACAAAAGCAGATCAAAGCACAACTAAACTGGGGATACGAGAAGCGTGACACACAGCATGACTGCACTGGGAAAATGGAAGAGAATGAGAATGTAAAAACAAGGCGCGAGATCCCAACTCTACCTCTGAAAACCGAAGTGGTTAGTGAGATGTTTCGGTGTGCTATGGGGGATACAGGATAGAAATTACTTACCCTTCCTATGCGAGCAATCATAGACTACGACGTACAACGGGTGATTTAGGAAGTGGGTACGGGGGCGAAGGAATTGTGATCAAACCCGAACTGGTTGTAGAACTCGTCCACGTTGACGCTTCACGGAGGGTTCAGTGCGTAGACCAAGAGCAAAAAGTAGTTTATGATACGCACCTACGGCCTTGGAAGATTAATTCCTCTTCCTCATACGCCGCAACCAGGTGAGCAGTGCTGTATGCGAGGAGATCGAGGACCTGGGCATAGCAGGCGATGGAGTGGATCCAACTGGCCAGTGACACCTGTCGGAGTGGGTCATCATCTCGCGGGCCCCACCAGTCTTTGCGGAGCTCCGCAACGACATTGAGACGCGTCTGCAAGTGGTTTTTGAGGCCTTTTACGAGGACGGCACAGCTTTCCTCGTCTCCGAAAGCATCTAGGGCGTCCTCGACTATGTCCTTGGCAGCCCGCATACTGGACTGCAGGTTGGTATTGGAGGTGGTGATGGCGAGGACCTGCCAACATGGATCTGGGTGCGATTCGCCTGCTGGAAGCGCCAACCGGTTACTGTACCCTCTACCGGCATTGTTGCAAGTTAAAAAAAAGGATTATGATCGTGAAAAGATGGTAAGGGCGTACTGTTCTTTGAGTTGGGCGGTTCGCTTCTCGATCTTCTCGAGATACAAGGCCCACTCCTCCTCCGAAATTTGGTGTTCGCATTTCCGTTCATAGATCTCGTCGAAACGAAAGTACTTGCTGATCTTGTTGTGGGGTTTCGCTTCGGGATGGTGAGCTACATCGGAGGTAAGAGCTCACCTGACGCTGGAAGATGGAAGAAAAAACCTACCACGAAGAAGAAAGCTCGCATACTCCTTGTTGAGATAGGTAGGCACCCTACCCTCAGGCCAGTCAATCGTGAAGAAATCGACTTTGTCGAGCCCAAGGCAGGCTTCGTTCATCTCCTGCTCGGGTCCAGGGGTGTCGGTTTCCTGCTCCGGACCAAGGCCATCTCCTACCGTCTCCTGTACAACCTCAGGAGTAGCCATAGGGAAACGAAGTGAAGGGACCGTAGAGATGAATGGTGACTGGTGAGGGAGTACTATGCCGAGAGGGAAACGAAGCCACAGAGAGCGAGAGCGGGGCAGAGAGCGAGAGGGAAGCAAAGCGAGAAGGGAAATACAACCTAGAGGACGTCGACGATGGCGGCGTGAGGCAAGCATGAGGCGAACGTGAGGTAGACAGGGCCATTCGGCTACGCATGAAGTCGTAGTGCCCATTGTAGTGCACTACGTGTTGCGCTGCGGGAAACCGACAACCGGAGACACATCAGACGTGGGCGCTTGTTTGTAGCGACGCTACGAAGACATTCGGACTCCGCTCGGCGAGAGGGTGGCTCTTTTTCCAGTGCCACTCGTCGAGGGACTTCAAGGGATCGCACCAATGCAAGGTGGCCAGACTCACAGCGGTAATCACAACGATAGGCAGCATATCACATTTCTCAAAACGACAGTATGTACATCCAAAACAAACAAGACAGAGCACAAAGCACGGCAGAACAAGAAGATAACAAAGACGAAAAGGATAGCAAGACAGCAGCGAATGGCAACGACGTATGTACAAAGGATTGGGATGGAGAATGGGTGCGACAAGAGAAAGGTCTAAAAGAAGAATAAATAAAACTACACATATGGTCCAACCTCCACACCGTCGCTGTTGTCCTCCTCTACTACGACATCTCACCCAGCCCTACCCATCCACCCCCTCCCGACTTATCCGCTACTTCCGCACTCAACGAGAGCGCACCCGAACCACGCCCTGCGCTATCGCGAGAGCGAAAGCGGCCTGCGCATCCTGCGGGTTCTTGTAGGAGACGACGACGGCACGCTTGATGAACAACACTTGGTCCGCAGCCTCACACCTAGATTAGAGGAGTTAGTATGATTGTCGGAATTGTACTGACGATGAAAGGAGAAACTTACCAATCACGGAACACGCCAACGCGTCTACCCTGTGTAACGACATACGTTGTCAACGAGGATTCGGGAGGGGGAGGGAGGCCTGCAGGAGTCGGGATCGGCGATGGGAGCGGTCGCTGACCACGATATCCCGGCTCCGCGTGGACGAGACCCTTGCGAAGCATATCGGCGAAATGTATATGGGCCTCCCTCTCCGTGGGATGGCCCTTGTATAACTGACCCGGGGTACCGAAAACCGCAAGACGGGTGTCCGACCTATATGGACCAATAATAATCAGCATCGAGGGGTGTAGGAATGCAAAGACGGAACTCACCAGCTTGTGAACACACCGGGCTGCCATGCTTTGATCGCACTAAACGCCTTATACTTTGGGCGGCGCGTGGCCGAGAGAGGAAACTCGGGGCGAAGTTGACGGGGGTTCGTAAGGACGACGACGCTCCGTACGCTCGCTCCTGGGACACCCTGGGTAAGATCCGCAGCCTCTGCCCTGAGAGCCTGTGAGTATCGTGAGATTCGAGGTAACATGCGAGACATACCAATGATTGACAATCTTCGGCGAGGCCAACTTTGGCGTGTCGACGGCGTAAACCTTGTTCGCACGGTTGAGGTTAGGGGCCAAAGGAGCGGGAGGGGCGGGGACGAGTGAGGCATCCTGACGCGCGTCAGACGAGGGCAGGGGGGACGATGGGGACGGGGACGGGGACGGGGACGGGGACGAGGACGAGGTAGACGAAGACGAGGTAGACAAGGCCAGTGGGGGAGATGAAGGCGCGATAGGAGCCGGTTGAGTAAGAGGTTCAGAATCAATGGGGACGACGGCTAGCGGATTTGCTCAACGGTTAGCAACGGAATGGAATACAGAAAACGGGAATACGACGCACCCAGAGTGCCAGGCTGTGCCTCGACCGTCATAACGCTCATCGCCGCCGCCAGCCATGCCTCGTCGTCCGAGCCATCATAGTTTGTGCTCTCGTACGCCGTTGCCCACGACTCCGAAGTGGAGTCATCGTCCGCTTCGTCCGAGGAGGCGCTATCGTCCTCGTTGTCGTGAGAAGTGCGGAGAGGGAGAGAGGGGAGGGAACGGGAACGACGAGAGGGGAGAGGGGACATCGCGAAGACGTGGGGAATGATGGCCAAGATGATTGCCGACGACTATTATAAGCCGTACTTCAACTCTCGGCAAAGAGCGAGACTTCATCGGGCAGCATCGGAACTGATCACACGTGGCCGCCGGTACGCGTTGACGCGTTGACGCGTTGTGGGCGGTTGTTTTTTTTTTTTTCTGAACCGGGGATTTTCTTCCGACACCTCACCATGGCGGACGCGTCACAGCCTACAGCCCTCCAAACCGATGCTGGACTCTCTTCACCTACCGCTCTTTTTGCGGGTGCCTCTGCTTGTCTTTCTGGACAGTTATCATCCGGTCACGCCGCCATCATTCCATCAACTTCCGGAAGAGGTGAAGTTCTTTTCCCATCCAGGACATCTTCTCCAGGGACCGCCGCGGCCTCGCATTCACCTAGTCCGGACACATCTGCTCCCACGACCACGATCCCGACCTCGACCTCAACCTCTACGGCTCCCACGTTTTCTGCTGATGCCACGACTTCCTCATCGTCCACGATCCCAACCTCGACCTCGACCTCGACCTCGACCGCAACCTCTACCGCTCCCACGACATCCTCTTTCGATGCCACGACCTCCTCATCGTCCACGAACCCGACTCCCTCAGCAAGTCTAGTAACTCCTACAACGTCCCCGGTAGACCTTCCGACGCGCAAGGGCCCCAAAGGCGCACGGAATCTCGGGCCGAAGGAGAAGGGGAAACCGGGCCGGAAATCTCAGTGGCCTCCCAAAAAACTCGCCTTCCTCGAAGCGCACCTCGCAGACTGTCTCGCCAGCGACAACCGCAAGAGTTTCTATAACCGGTTCCTCTACATCTGGTTCAAAGTGTTCGGGTTGGAACTTCCGTTGCGGGCAGATCCGGATGGTGAGGTCGACGAGAAGGAGTCCCTTTCGGTGCCAGATGTAGTCGAGGAGTTGACAAAGGAACAGCGGGAGAAGAGGGCCACGGAAAGTAAATCCTGCCATCAGGTGCGTCACATCTACGTCTGTTATTGTTCTTTACTGACACATACATCATTTTGGTTCGTTTTTTTCCCTTAGATTCTCTCCAATTGGTTCCGTGCCCGCATGCAGCGGTGCTCGAAGGTGGCTGATCCCGCTGCTGCCTTGGCCGAGTTCCTCGACGGTCCGTCTTCCGACGCGCAAGGTTCAGGTCGTAAGAAGCCCATCCTACAGTACTACAGCACGCGGTACTGGAACGAGCGTATCCTCGTACGATATCGAATCATACGGTGTCGACACGAGCAGGATTGGGAGGACCTCGTTGCATCCGGTCAGTCGGAAGGTCACAAGCCCCCGTTGATCATTTCTGCGATCTCGGAGGCGGTCGGAGAGGCCTGGGCTGCAGAATCCGAGGAATTCAAGACGGAGCTGGAGGCAGAGAGAGACACCGAGTACGCGAAGGCGAAGGAGGCTCCGACCGAGAGTGCGCCCGCAGAGCGTACACCGGCGGAATATCAACAGTACGTCGTGTATTTTCATCTCTTTCTTTCTTTCTTTCACTCATAACTCCTCAATATCCGGACTTGTTGGGAGTAGCGCCATCGATCGCGCCGCTGTCCTCCTCGAGCCAGTGGTTAACGCCATCTACACGAAGATGGGCCTGGTCAGCACTCTCATTATTGCTGGCCCTATGCCAGACTGTGGGGGGCAGATCAAGCTCCGCGCGTGCGTATTTGTTTTGTTTCTATTTCTTACTTCAGTACTAACTGATGTTCTTTTTCATAGCCTTACCTATGGCCGTACGATGGATTTTCACCAGCAAACGTTCGATGAGGCCATGAGGGATCCATACTTCGACGTCTGTCGCGCAATGCATGCATTCGCAAAGAGATGTTTCCGTAAGTCTTTCCTTTGCTGTTAATGCTTGCTTTATCGCATTCTGACAGTTTCATATTCTGATCAATAGCGCAGTCTGTCTGCGACTCGAGAGCACTGCGACCCGACGTTGGCGCAAGCACTACCGAGTCGGGCTCTCCAGCAGGCCCACCGACAGACCTGCCACCGCTGCTCGACCCCTCGGATTCCATCCCCAACCTCGATATACCTCTCGACGCCGCTTTCCAGGCTCCCCACGCCCGCAATGCTCCTCACGCCCCCTACACTCTTGATGCCCGCAATGCTCTCACTCCCAGTATTCCCTGGGCTCCCGATGTCCCCGACGATCTCGATGCCCCTAATGCCCCTAATGCCCCCGATACTCCCAACACCTGCAATTCCCGCAACGTCTCCGATGTCGAGCGTGTACCAGAACCCCGTCCCGCCTCCCCTGATGCGTCTTCAGAACCCGCGGAGTCCCAAGGTACAGCCAAGGCCCCACATCAAGGGCCTGCTTGGCGACGAACTCGCAACAAAGCAGCCAGGCCTAATAACCGCACGCCGGCACTCGATGCAGAGCCTCATAATGATACGCAAACCTCCACTAACGATATTTGGGTGCCCGATACCCCTCCGGACGAGACTGGCCCTCCTAATGCATGTAGGCCACCGTCCTCCCTCCTCCCGTCCACCGTCGCGGATTTCCACCAGCAGGAACAGTCTGGCACTGTTTCGAAGCCCGCTGAGAAGCACAACGCAACCTTCGCCCTGGATCCTGCCCTTATGGGCCCCGATTATCTTCCAGGAGCTGAGGGTTCCTTTGCTTCCGCTTCCGCCTCCGCCTCCACCGCCTCCTTCGCAGTCACCGCCAGCTCTACCTCCGCCGTCGCCAGTGCCTCTACTCCCTCCCACAGCACTACTCCCGCCAACGCCACTTCTGCCAACGCCACTTCCGCCAACGCCACCCCCGCCAATGCCGCTACTCCCCTCAGCACCAGCGCTACTCCCGTCACAGCCACCGGTGCTACCGCAATCACAGCCGCCGGCACTACCCCTGCAACCGCAGCTGTCAGCGCTGCCCCTTCCGCCGCCTCCAGCACCTCCAATACCACTCCTGGTACCAACCCCGCCATCGTCGCCACCCCCGCCATCGTCGCCACCCCCGCCATCGTCGCCACCCCCGCCATCGTCGCCACCCCCGCCATCGTCGCCACCCCCACCATCGTCGCCACCGCTGTGCCAACTATCCCTGCCTCAAAATATCCCGAACCGTCTCTTCCACAGTCTTCAGCAAGACCCCTTCCTCGTCGATTGCCTATGGCGCCCGGACCTCTCTCAGCGGCTTCGCGAACCACGCTGCCAACCAATACGCCATCGCCCAATGCCGCGCAACACCACCACTCTCCCAATTCGACAGCGCCTCTCCATCCCGCTCCGGAGTCGCTACAGTCATCGCCACACGTTCCCGATGCCTCCGAGAAAGCGCCGTTGGAGCGGCTGAAGACTGCCGTCAATACGAAGGGGCTCTGTCCGAAGATGAACGAGTATTATAGGCTTTTTGCAGATGGTCACAAGAAGGGTGGTCCGTGGGTTCGGTGTATCGAGGCCTTCACTGCTATCGAGATGTTTGACGGTCAGCCGGTGAGTTTTTTTATTGGGTCTTGTTATCATTTGCGCTCGTACTTACTGATCGCTCTTATAGGTTGAAAAGAATGGGAGAAGGTTCTCATGTGATGACAGGCCTGCACAGGTTAGTGCCTGGATCAAAGCCGGCAGAGATGTCGAGGACGTTGGCATCGACAGGATCGGACTGTGGAAGGAGAAGTGGTGGAAGTGGTGGCAGAACCTCGTGCCCGGTAGGATGGTGGTCAAAGGCGATCCACAAGGCTCAGCGAACACGGATGCGTTCTCATTGAAAAGTTTTGATGTAAGTACGAGCTGTGGGATTGTGCTGGTGATGATGACGCTGTCCTGGTGGGGGGCGAGTGCATGGACTGCCGGGGGTACTGAGGTACGGGAATGGGAGGAGGCTGTGGCAGAGGTGGAGTTTGTCCTGTCGGACCTGTTGAGGTCAAAGGAAGCAGCTGCTGAGAAGGAGAACGACGAAGAGGAGGAAGAGGAAGGATCGGGCTCCGATGAAGATCAAGTGGCACAACCGGGTTCGCCAGTACTTGGGAAGCGTAAAACCAGGTAAGCCTTAAATGATCATCAAATACTCTGTAGCCCCAATCTCATGGATATAATAGGAGTGCAGCTGTCAATCCAAGCCCTGTCAAATCCCACGGAGCCCGTCGACGAGAGAACAAAAGGCAACGTCACTAGGTGGCCCCTACGCCACATTCCTTCCATGTGCTTTCATCATCCCAGCCCCGACCTTCCATACACCCTACGACCTTCATTCATTCAGTTAGGCCCTGTCGCTTTGCCCCTGCTCCTCCCCCTGCTATCTTCCTCTCCATTGCTTTCCAATTTGCATTTTAAATGTTTTGTATATTATTACTATTTTTATGTAGATTCTTTCGATCTTTCTGTAGATTACTGGCTCCATTAATATAGAACTGAACCTCACTATTTAGGAAGGGACATGCAAGTAGAGGCTAATCCCCAGGATTGGTGCTACGAGGATAGTAGGCCACAGGGTGCTGGGTGATGACCAAGCTGCATCCTGATTAGGATGTGAGGATGTAAGCGAGTGCAGCCCAAGCCGTCCCAATATGGGCATACCAATATTGAGTGCAGTGGAAGTATTGGAACAGCGCTTGAACAGCCATATATGGAAGCATATTTGAGCCCCGCCAGCAAAAGGATGGGGAGAGTGCTCATTATAATGAGAGCCCCGCCCCGCCATACAGTGGAGACGGGATTGCTGTCTCTCATTATAATGTGGTTTGACGGCACTACCGTCACTCATTATAATGACCCCACATGCTCTGGTGGAGAATTCTGGGGAACCCAATATCGGTTCCTCAGCTATATTTATACTAAATACAGTAAACTATTATACAAGGCATCAGTAAAGTACTGTACTTTTACGGGCTATCGTTCCATTTCAAATACCCGGATGTTGCCGAAATCTGACATCACGTCTGTCTCCTCGTTCTGTGGGCGGATGGGACAGGGGACGATGTTCCAAGGTAAGATCAAATTTACAGGTCTGGCGAGTGGAAACGGTAGTCTCGGTTTGGTCGATGGGTTGGAGCCGGGGGGATAGAGGTACCTGAGCCCGAGGAGTTTGGTCGGGGGAAGCGTCGTCGTGTTCAGACGACGAAGTTTGATGGTTTTGTGGGTCTTTGAGGTGGTCTTTTACTTGTGCTTATTTTTTGTTTGTTTAAATACATTTCTATGCTTTTTACCGAATGTCACACAAAATTGTTCTCCACGGGGATAAATGGTGGGACAGTCACGGTGAAATTGTTCGTTCTCGAGCGATGTGGGACGTGGGACAGAACGATAGCCCGTAAAAGTACAGTAGACACATTTGTTTCCGGATGTTTCCGCTTGTTTCGCTTGTTTCGCTTGTTTACTGTGAGCGGAGAGCTGTCCTTGTTCCGTGCAAGCATCATTCGGGCCAAAACTAGCAAAACTGGCGAAAACTACAGAGCATGCGCACAGAACTTCAACTACAATTATTATTGTGGTGAAATCCGCAAGGACCCCGCATCAGCAAAACCACACCCCTCTATCGGAACTGCACAAAGTACTGTATGATGTTCAATACCAGAGAACTAGATCTCTGTCCGCAGAACAAATGGCACGTAAACACAAAGGGGTACTGAAGTTGAACGGAGTAGAATAATATGATTGTGTTGACTCGGAGCCAACATGGAATGAGGCTGCACCGAAGACACGACAGTAAAGACGTATAGTAAATAGGGAATGACAGGGGTATGGGTAACCCGGCCGGGTAACGTACCCAGACCCGGACGGGTCGGGTCCGGGTCATCAATTGGGAACCCGAAGCTGACCCGGACCCGTGGTCGGGTCACCCGCGGGTCGGAGGATCGATCCGGCAATTGCCGGAATGCTGTGCGCTTCCTGAAGAAGCTGCCAGCTCATCCGCTTCATCCTCTCTCTTGCCCTCCACCACCGAGTGTGTGATGGGATAGGTGGTGCTTGACGTTTCGGATTTCTCGGTGGTTCTGGGGGTTTTCAGACCCTCCGAACACGATCCCGTTGTCCGTTTGTCCATACGGGTCCGCGTTCATTCGGTGCGCCCCATTCTTCTCCTCACCCTCCCTCAGACACTAATTACCTTACCACATTCTTTCCAACCGGCCTGTTTCGCGTTTCTCAACGGCTCTGGGGGTTTTCAACCCGTAAAAAAACGCTCCCACTGTCCACTTGTCGATACGTATCCGCGTTCATCCGGTGCGTCCAATCTTCCTCCTCCATCCCTCTCAAATAGTAATTGGCCTACTACCTTTTTTCCAGTGGTGTCGTATCGTGTTTCTCAACGGTTCTGGGGGTTTTCGAACCCTCCGAGAACGCTCCCGCTATCCGTTTGTTGATATGTGTCCGCGTTTGTCCGGTGTGTCCCCTCCACTCCCTCATCCTCACCCAAACACTAATCGGGCTGCACGCATTTTTTACACCGTAGGATTTCTCAAATCTCAGTGTTTTCCGGGGTTTTCAAACCCTCCGAACACGCTCCCATTGTCCATTTGTCAACGCGTACCTTCGTTCCTTGGGTACGTGGACTTCTTCTCCTCCCCCTTCCCCAAACATTGTTCAACTCCCCACATTTGTTCTAGCCACGTTGTTTCCGTTTTCTCAGTGATTTCGGGGGTTTTTCAACTATCTGAACACACTCGCGTTGTCCGTTTGTCAACACATAGCCTTGTTCTCCCGGTATGTCCCCTTCCCCTCCTCCCTCTCATCTGAACACTAATTGCACTATCACCATTTTTTTCGACAGTTCTATAATTTATTCTGCCAATCCATAGTGTAGTAGTGTACATACCCCTGGCATACCCAGACCCGGCCCCCAACCCGCAGACCCGTGCAGACCCGAGAGACCCGTACCCGGCGGGTCCGGGTCCGGGTAGGTGTATTCTAACCCGCGGGTGACCCGTGTCATTCCCGAATAGTAAACTCTGAAGTAGGCCGAGACTGGTGCTTCATTCTCTCAAGCAAGCAGTCACGCAATATGTGGAGTGGCGACATAAGTAAACTTGACCAGGACCCGACAGAGAGTAACAGTATCGTATAGACTACTCGAACAAACTGACCTTGAATATCCTCACTACATCACACAACCGGTCCACGGAAACTCTGAGGTCAAGTGCTTGCGACGAGAGGGAAGAATGGTGACCATTCCGTATATCGAACAATTCTCTAGTTCACTCACCTAAATATCTATTCGAGCACTTCCCTTTCCCTAGCCACCTGATGGTTACACCCAACATACGCGTGAAATGGCGGGCCAAGGATTCGACAGGCTAGGTGACCTTGGCGCCACCGGGCTTCGAGTTCTGAGCACGTTGGGACCGTTATGAGAACGGTTAGCTATGGTGGATTGAATGATGTCAAGGTGGCAGGGCAACGATGACGGTGGTAAGCAGAGCGGATGAGAGGAAGTAAGATCGACAGCGCTGGGAGGAAGAGCGAAAGGGACGAAGTTGTCCAGTCGTGGTACACGCGCGTCGAGGCCTGCCCTAAACTGCACGTGACTCCGTTGATCTGGCTTTGACTTGCAACTCCCTCCAGCTGTCTCTTGTCTCTTCCCACTCCCATTCCCATTCCCTCTTCGCTCCCAAACCTCTTCGTCCAGACACCCATTGCCATACTCGACATTCAAGGTTGCTCATGGTGCTGTTGCACTATAACACGGTTGTTCTTGATGTCACGTAACTGCTCCTCCAAGCTAAGTCGTAGTGCCCGCTGAATGTTCCCGTTTACAATTTCATGCCCGTGATTGAGGCGTGATGAGATGATTATGGTAATAAGGTAATAAGGTAAGCTGTTGTCTTGCGCCTCGCTCCGTCCTACTGACACTTTTCTTGTTCTTTTTGTCTGCATTGCCCCAAGTGCCGAGCCAGCCTCTTTTGAGTGTTTTCGAGACTCGAACAAGGCATCTCGTTCGTGGTGAACAGTGAGTTGCTCAATTTTTCTGTGCCATCTCCACTGGCGATGCCGCGTCGTTTAGCCCAGATGTTTGCCTGCCCTTGTTGAGCACCACCCCATTCTCCTTTGACCACTGTTCTACATGTTAGTGTTTGGTATGTGCCGGCTATGTATGGTGATAAGGTGCCAATACCAGATTGGCTATCTACTTTTTGCTTTTACCATCATCGTACCCAGCCCGACCTGGTTACTTGATGAAGAGTTGCTCATCGCCTTATCGAGCGATCTCGCCGCCGTCTAGTCCCAAGCCGTATTGCTTCTGTTTTGATAATGCACTGTTTCTTTTGTCAACAGCATCAAACGAGGTAAGAGGAAACTCACTGATGTTAGCAAGTTCCTGTAGACGTAGAAATGGAGACGGAAGAGGATACGTGTATCCTCGTGTAGGCACATGATATGAGGGTTCAGTTTATGGGAGGTCAACTCAACAGTGGTCCTTTATGGCAAGTTCAGCCTTCGTTCCATTCGTTGCCACTCAATTACTGAAAAATCTGCTACATCGGGTACAGGTTTCGCCAGTCGGGCTTGAACATGGTGAGTTCTGTTTGTGTTGTTGTCTTGTTTGTTTACCCCTGACACTGTATATGATGAGACTAGCCGTGGGTGAAAATGATGACAGAATAGACCTCGCAGGAGCTGAAGTGCGAGAGTTGCAGGCTGGCTTTGGGGAGGATGACACTGCTGTGGAATAACTCGGGTTTGATGGGCAAGCATGGTTGACCATGTAGAGTACTACTTTTCATGTACCCAAGCTAGTTTTCGTAGTTTTGGTTTTGGGCAAGGAACTTCGGGATGGCTCTAGTTTTTCTGTGTTTGCAAAACTGGTGCCAGTTTCAAAACATGCAATTTAGTTTGCCTTGTTTCTGTGTTTGGCAAGTTTTGGCTGTTCGCTACTCGAAAACAAGGCGAAAACAAGCGAAAACAAAATGGAGTGGTTTACTGATGAGAGTGGCAGTGACGACAATGTCTCAGAGATCCACAGTATCCATTGTCTCAGTCTTGTTCTGCGTCACCTAACCCCAACATATGAGTAAGAATACCGCAGCGCAGTTATCATATGGAGTCCGAATAGAGCCAGAACAGCGTGCGATCTCCGGCCAATAGTAAACGACCAACATGTGGCGGGAGCCGCGCGGTTGGGCGCGTCCAAGAAAGGAAGGCGGTTGGGTCGGCCGCGTTATCCTCTTGACGCGCTGCGAGACGTCCTACCTCCATAACCATGTCGGCCACCAACGTAGAAGATCTCAAGGGTGCGTCTTCCTCGTCTACTTTCCTCTTTGCCAGCTGAAGCATATATGCTGATCACAGCACGTGTCTCCTCCCGTGATGAGCACATCCGGGAAACTTGGGTTCGCGCAATGGAAACTCGCATCGTGAAGGACATGTTGCAGACATGCCAACGGTCTGAGAGCGTTAACCACTACGAGAATTGCAGGGAGCTCGCGGATAAGTACATTTCTATGTTGAGAGAAAACAAGGTACGTCTTCATCAGACGCTCTCTGACCAGGACGAAACTCAATCACAGGTTCAGATCCAGGGCTATAAGCATATAGATGTATAGCTCCGGACCCCCAATGCACCTCCTCGAAATCGAAAATCGCATAATGTTCGAATCACAACGTCTTCGCTCTCATCTGTGCTGGAAACAGCGTGACATTAACGATACATTGGTGGTGAGGATGACTCCCGCTCTAGACAATACAAATCATTGTAAATCCTCGGCCATTTCCAACTGAATTTGGTGCTGCACTTCGCATTTTTCGTTCGCAATCATGGCACATCTGTGCTTTGCCAAAACCTATGGTGATTGGGACATTATATCATCATATGCTCACGAACACTACACGATTAAGCAAATTCAAGAACACTAGAATCCAGAATGCTGTCGAGGCTAGTGCTTTTACTTCTTGCCCTTCCTCCTCTTGCCCTCAGTACCACTCGTCTCTGCTCCACTCAGCTCATCTCCACTGCTCACTGCACCCTTCTTCGCCGCCCTCTTCCTGTGGTGCTCTGGGATCCACTCCTCCTGATATCCTCCAGCACCACTAGCCGTGACAGGACCAACAGGGGCAGATACGGCCTCTTTACGTGGCTTACGGGTAGTTTGGGGGACGTATGTCTGATAAGCAATGTAGCCCAGGCCACTAAGCAGAGCAAGTACCGTGGCGTAGGTCGAAAGCCTATAATGACGGGCGCATGTTGTGAGCCGTCGCCCGCACGAACGACTGAGGAAAGACATACATTTTGAGATCGAAGACGGACAGTTCAGGTTCTACCACTGTCACGATGCCATCGAACGCGGGGACGATGTACGTGTTGCCCTATAATAGGGTAGTAGCGTCGGGAGAAGTAAGTAGGAAGTATATTCAACGATGTAAAGGTCCGTACCTCGGCCTCATGTTGGACCCAAAGGTTGAGCTTTAAATCTCCCGGCTGCAACGACAGTGAGGCTTTTACTCCGGCGGACTCTGGTGACACTACAAACGTACCTTGAATCTGAATATATGGATAGAAAGATCAGTCATATAGCGCGAGAAAGAAGAAGAGTGAAAGCACGGACTCGCTGTGGAAGCTGTAAGGAAGACGAATTTTTGCTCCTTCCATGAGATTGATGCCATATGTCAGATTACTGAGCTGTAAAAGAGTATGAGAACCAATGAGGACTAAACCCAAGAGTGTACAAGGAAGTAGAGTGGAGAAGATGCGGACAGGGCATACCGTTTTGAGAGTCTTGTCCGAGTCTGGGTACCGGAACTCGCCTGCAGCAGTCAAGAGGGTGACATTCTTCCCAAGATTGTTCTCGATGTTCAACCACATCTGGTTTCGCTCGCCATTGACGACATCTTCAGAGACCCGTCCAGGATATTGAGGAACGCTGGCAGACGAACAGAGCAAGAGCACGTACGACCGAAAGGGTTGCTCTCGGGGAAAGAGGCAACGACAAGAACCTCAGGATCCGGCTGAGTGTCCATCTCCTCTACTTCAACTTCATCCATGGGTGCTATTGAAAAAAAAAAAGAGAGAACGAATATGAGTTCACAACGCCTGTGGATTAGGAAGGGCCTGTACTCACCGACTTCAACAGCAAACACCGAGGTCACTAACAACACAGCGGCGGCAAAGAAAGTACCGACGCGCATCGTGAGGTAGTTTATAAAACGAGAGGAAGGGAGGAGTTAGAGTTCGGTCAGGCCGTAGAAGTGTTTGAATCGGAAGAGCGCGTTCGTTCGTGCCACGTCCTCCACTTTCTCAATTTCCAATTGCCTTCCATAGGTCCCTCACGTGCTTCGCGGCAAAATAACTTGTGCTTCGTCCGTTCGGTGAACGCGAAAGTATTCACTAGGGTATGCAAGAGCGCGTCTGGGCAGCAAAGATACAGTGGTACAATAAATGGCTACATTATGGCCTGAGAAGAAATTAACCAGCCAACTTTTTCACCAAGTCCTTTGCAATGTCGTCGCTGTCTGGAGACTGATCTGGCAGCCAGAACGCCTACGTGGTAAGGTCAGTTTTCCGGCTGCACCAAACAATAATATGTTGTACATACAAGTTCCGCTCCCGCTGAGGCCATCATTGCAAGCCGAGGGTTGAACTTGACACATCGTGCTGGACCGGGATGGCCATCCATTTTCGTCAGAGGTTGCAGGCGCCTCGGCGTAGCCTTCAAATCGATAGGTCCTGTTTTCTCCCCCAGATCCTGCACGTCCCATATACAAATGCGCCCATCCAGTCCGCCTCCGACAATATAGTTGCTATCTGGTGTCCAGCACACCTCCTCCCCGCTGCAGCCTCGTTGAGGCTCGATGCCCAGTGGCACCTCTGGTCGTCTCCTCTCTAAACTGGCATGTCCCACTAGTTTGGCAAGTAGATGGCCTTCAAACGCGTCCATGACATAGTGCGCATCGCCCGAACAGCCGACAAGGAGGTACTTGCCGTTCGTGGAAAAGGACATGGATGTTATGTAGATGGCGCGCGGTGGAAAGGAGATAAGGGCTAATGTCGGATCCTCGAGGGTGATGGTCAGGAAAGGAGCTTTGTCAAAGTTGGCCTGATCATAGAGCAGGATTCGAGAGTAACGATTGACGGCGACAGCGAAAACGACCCCGGTGCTATCGTAGGCTACGATGGGAGCAGCGGGGAGGTTGAGAAGACCGCGACAGGTCGGAGTACGGAGATCCCAGAGACGAACAGTGTTGTCCATGGCTGAGGACATGAAGCCATCGTCAATAGGAGATACCTCTAGGGAGATAACCTTCTGAGTGTGGCCCTTGAAATACGACAGATATTTGTTGTCGTGTAGAGCATGGTACCTAATGGTGTCATCCTCCTTGGTGGACGCATGAATGATGTTCCTGTCGCTGTGAGTGAACCGTGGAAGGTCGACACCGTACTTTTTCGAGTAAAGGGTCTTCAGGTGCCTGCGAGAACGCTGCTATCAGTCAGTCGTTGAGGGCGAATGAGCGCGAACATGAGGTGGGTGGCGACTCACTTTGCGGTCTTGCAGCTGTACAGTCGAAACGTTTCATCATCGCCTGCCGTGATGATATGGCCGCCCTTGTCGTCGAACGATATGCCTGTGATGTGTCGCGGGCCAGTATTTTCCCTAGGGCGGCTGCCAGCTGCTGGAAGCGGACCTGGATCGACTGCTGTCTTGAATATCTTGGCCGGTTTTAGCTTTCCCTGTGACATCTGTCAGAGAGTCTCGGGAAAAGTACGGCTCAGAATTACCATGAGGGAGGGCGTCAGAGTTAGAGAATGGATGGGCCCAGTATCCGTCGGTGCCATAGTCGTTCAGAGTGGGTTGGGCGAGTCGTGGGACTCAGCTGAGACGCGTCAAGGACACACGAGCTGAGTTTGAAATACTCTCGTCTCTGCTCATCATGTCTTCCTCAGACGACAGTGAGGCTGCTACGCTTTGGAAAGTAAATCGTACAATTCAAGAGCTCGTCAAGGATAGGGTCAGCTCGTTGGCATCTTAACTCCGTCAGATGGTGACCGACTATGAGCAGGGCTACCAAGTGGCGGACGATGAGATTCATATGGACCTGTCCACCTTCGAGTCTCATTATGCAAACAGTGCAGGGAGTGTCGAGTGTGTCAATTTTCTCTTCGTCATATTCAAACCATAGTGCCGAGCGCAGAACATGATGTGACGTCTTGCCACAGTCGGAATCAACTCAATTTCTTCACCAATCTACGAGTCAACCCTCAGATATTTGTATTTTCCTGAGCGTCGGTGTCAAAACGATGCGCAAGTGCGTCACCTCTGGCTCTCTCAATTGTTGTCTGACCTAACTCGAGCAGGCTTTCACAAATCATGACGGAGAAGGACATACGCAGCGGCGTCATCATCTTTCCTGGCATCATGACCCCATCGGCGCGCAAGGTGCATTGCCTATGCCGCTCAAAATGTGCTTATGTAGCTCAACGCCCTCTGCACAGGCATACTCACAATGGCAAACCTCAAGGTTGAAGAGTTTGCGGAGGCCGACCTGCTCGTATACATTACACATCACAAACTCGTTCCTCGACACGACGTTCTCACTCCAGAAGAAAAGAAAATGGTTCTTGAACGCTAGTGTGTCCCCCACCCTTCTCCCTCCTTTCCATATCACATTAACGACAGTTGTCGCTTAAATAAACGCCTGTACTGACATGCAGCCACTTGAAGGAGACACAGCTTCCTAGAATTCAGCCAGCCGATCCCATTGCACGATATTATGGTCTTCGACGAGGTCAGGTTGTCAAAATCACTCGCCCGAGTGAAACGAGCGGTCGGTACGCCAGTTACCGCATATGCTTTTAAAGGCTCTGCCTTGCTCGTTTCACTGGTCTTATGATAAATCCACGGTGGGACGCAACGGCCCTCTCCACTATTGTATCTATTAGCTCGTGTTATTTGTTTTGCTAATGCTAAATGTCCACGCATCCCTTGTCCTCGCTTCCGATTGCTTTCACGGATGGACATCTATCGTGTCCTAATAATGCGCTTTTCCCGACTGCGAAGTGGACCTTCTGCAGAGCTCCCAACTTCTAACTGTGTCTGTTGGGCAGAAGACTCCTCCGGAGGTCTCACATTGGTTTCACCTCAGGCGCGAGTGCACTTGTGGGTCCGTCAACCTCGATGGAATGGAGATCCAAGTAACAGCCTGCCTATACGACCGAAGGCTTCTTCGCCTTAGGCCCCGGTCTGCTCGGGTTTCGACTTCATTCTTGTGCTATGGATTTTCTCAGTATTTGCCTCCCGAGATCATTTTGAACTTCTTAGACAGAATGAACCTCGAAGAATGTGGCGTACCATCTGGGAATGTCTCGCCGAAGATTTCAGTCTTATACAACCATCTCATATCGGTCAGCGAGAGGCTACTTCGCGAGACGTCCTCTTCACCATGCTACCGCATCGCCGCGTGCTTCATCTCATGTACGTGGCAATATGTCGTGTCCTACTGCCGTCGAATTTTCTCGGCTTTCGGATATGCAGCAAGTTCACTTACATACGAACCGTATCATGTCATTCTCAGGGCTACTCCATGTACCACCCGCTCTCGAGTCTTGCCGGCTAAGATCGCGATTGCGTTTCAAGAACGTTTCAAATAAGTCAGAGTAAATAACAGCACGTCAGAGAGAGACCAGACGTTTCGGTACGTGTCTATGCACTCTCCGTGGCTCCATAGCATTTGTACCGTAACTCCACAGCGCCGCCCGGCCGACTCATGGTCCCAGGCCACGATGTCAATATTTCCTATTTGCTACAGTTAGATAGAACCCACACTTCCTTCTTACCCCGCATAGGGGCAGTAACGTGACCGCGCTACTTCGTGGGAGTGTCTGCAGGCGACTACTATTTGCATGTACATACCGATGAACTCGACCCGGTGAGTATCGTTGCTTGTCAAGATCACCACACCAGTACCGAATGAGCGTCGTATTTGAGGACTCCACTCATGCCTGCTCATTTCTGCTTGGCGGCTCAGCGAACTTTTCCTTATCTGGAGACCACGACCTTTGATTACGAATGACCCATAATAGCCCTCGGCCCCGCTACGGATGCTTAATGGAACTTGAAGGCAATCATTGCAAACAAGACCATCGTGCAGACATATATCGGGCTGCGTTTACATGGCCGTCATCCCGGACATGCTCGCCTTGCAGCCCGCGAGTCGTCCTTGAGGCTTGATCTGGATTGGGCCAACCTAAGCATGCAGTACGAGAGGAGGTGCGTGTCAATTTTAGGGTCATCATGATTATCTCGTGTACGAAATTTTGACCTGCCTGCCCCCGGCATAGGCCCCGCTCGGGACTATAAAGGGCGGGCTAGAAAGTTAGCGAGCCTCATTTCGACCATCGTGCCTCCACTATAAACCTCGTCATTAGTACTTCCCCTCTCTGTCGACAGTCCGTCTGCCTTTTCTCGAATACCGGAATGGCTACTTCAAATCCTCCCTCCACCCCTCATCACGAGTCATTAATCCTCCCTGACCTGCTTTCTCTGTCGACACCTTTCAATGGCTCGACAAACCCGCACTGGGCCATGGCCGCCCCAGAATCTTCAGCCTGGGTCTCTAGTTACAACCTCTTCTCAGACCGGAAGCGGACTGACTTCATCACTGGTTCGAACGAACTCCTCGTCTCACACACATATCCTCATGCCGATTATGATGCCTTTCGAACATGTTGTGACTTTGTAAACTTGCTGTTCGTCATTGACGAGATTAGCGACGATCAGAGCGGAAAGGCCGCGAGACGGACAGGGGAGGTGTATCTGAACGCGATGCGCGATCCTGAATGGACAGATGGCTCTGACTTGGCGAAGATGACACAACAGTAAGCACTAGCGTGTTTTTTTTTTCGCTTCTTAAGCTCAGGGCGCACTGACGCTAACATGCACTTTGACTTTGGCTCAACTCATTATCCGCAGATTTCGCGCGCGTTTCTTGAGGTCGGTCGGACCTCAATCCTTCCGTCGCTTCCTGAGGCACAGCGAAGACTACATCGACTGCGTGGCTAAGGAGGCAGAATATCGCGAACGGGGACAAGTGCTCGACATGGATTCCTTCAAGTCCCTCAGGAGGGAGAACTCAGCGATCCGGTTGTGCTTCGGCCTGTTCGAGTTCACGTTAGGGATCGATCTTCCGGATTCAGTGTTTGAGGATGAGACGTTCATGAAGATGTACTGGGCCTCGGCGGACATGGTGTGTTGGGCAAATGTGAGTGACACCACACACACACCTCACTCCCTCCCTTCCTCTCCTATCAATCTTAGGCACAATGGATGTCGGGGCTGACATATGTCATAACTTGGTCGGAAGGACGTATACTCGTATAACGTGGAACAAGCTAAGGGTCACAGTGGGAATAACATCGTTACCGTCCTGATGGCTGCGAGAGACATTGACATGCAGGCTGCGAGCGACTACGTCGGTGAGTACTATGCGGAGTTAATGGAGGAGTACATGACGGCCAAGGCGGAACTGGCGTCGAAGTCGTTCGGGTCGAGGGATCTGGATGAGGACGTTTGGAAATATGTGAACGCGATGGAGAACTGGCCGATTGGGAATTTGGAGTGGTCGTTCAAAACGAACAGGTAAGCTGAAGGATTGCTGAATCTAAGCATATGAAGTTGACGATTTCTGGTATATGTAGGTACTTCGGCACTCTACACGACGAAGTGAAACGGACGCGATTGGTCGTGATCAAGCCTCGGAAAGTCGTTGTTTAGGTATATTGATGGTGCGTCGTGCATCGCGCTTTATCTCCGTCTGGGTTCCAATTTGACATGGCTCAAACAGGGATACTATGGACGCGGATATCGTATGTGCTGCTCTTTATTGTTATTCGCATTGCTTTGCTGTGGATGTGACGTCCTTCACGATATTGCTCGAGGGAGTTGAGTAGAAGATGCTGACTGAAGACAGATGTATTGTATGTGCGATCTTGTGAAGTAGCGCTCTCGGATCTGGTGTGTAACTTATTTGATATTTCGCCATGTCGGTTCTGGCCTTGGATAGAATTGCTGAGTGGGTGGCGCTATATGTGGCCCTTGGTGTCTTCCTGGCGCTGACATCACTCCAAACGGGAGGCGCGTCATTGGCCGACGCGATATAAACAGTGCATCGTTCCCGTCGCGTCTCTTCCCCCCATGCGACTACTCCCTACCCGCGCTCTCTTATCCCTCTCTCATTCACACCCCCACCATCGTCTTCTACTTTCACCGTTGCGCACGATGTCCACAAAGACAATATCCGTTCTCGACGAGTCTGAGCTGAAGGACGGCCAGATGTAAGTGCCGCACCCTCGGAAGCAATTCGCGGACAGGGGCTAACTGCATCCCAGGAAGGAGGTTGATTTTGAAGGCGGAAAAGTCCTCCTCTCTCGCCTCGGAGACAAGGTCTGTTCTCTTGAGCGACAGCTCTCCATGTATCTCACATACAACGACAGATCCATGCAACTAGCGCTTTCTGTACTCACTATGGTGCACCGCTTGCGAAGGGCGTGTTGACCGCAGACGGCAGAGTCGTTTGGTGTGCATTTTAATTCCTCCTATTTCTGCTGAGGTCTCACGACAGCTTCATTGTCCAGTCCCTGGCATGGAGGTCTGTCTGTTTTGAGTACATTGCACTTCATCGCCTGTCTCACCTTTGTGCAGCTTGCTTCAAGGTCACCAATGGTGACATCGGTTCGTCCATTTCGACTACGTTGTCCTTCTCACAGCTTATACCTCCGTCTCCGCCGCAGAGGATGCTCCCGCCCCGAATGCAATTCACTCTTTCCAAGCTCACGTAGCTGATGGGAAAGTCCACGTCACAGCAGATCCGATGAAAGCCTCCAAGGAGAACATGTCTCGTTCCCCACGCCTCCTCGCCACAGGTGCAGAGGTCGGCGGCCCAGGTGTCGTCATCGTAGGAGGAGGTTCAGCCGCATTCCATACCATCGAGAGCTTGAGAGAGGTCCATACCCTTTTTTGACCATTATCTTCGGAGCTCATGATCCGCGCATTCTTCTCAGCACGGCTATAAAAGTCCCATAACCGTTCTATCACGCGAGGCTTATGCACCAATCGACCGGTCAGTCGCTTTGTCGCCATGTTTTGATCTCTGTGCTGATCATCGTCCCAGAACCAAGCTGAGCAAAGCTCTCATTACCGACCCCTCCAAACTCGAGCTACGTAGTGCGGCTGATCTAAAGATCAAATACGGTACCACTCTCCGCACAGGCGTCGTGAGCATCAGTACCTAATTGCCCAGCCATACCCTCTTTCTGACATCACCTATCCCGTAGACCGTCACCTCAATAGATATCAAGGCGAAGAAGGTCATTCTAGACAGCGGCAAGGACGCGGTTTCGTACGACAAGCTCGTGCTCGCCAGTGGTGGTCTACCTAAGAAACTCCCTGTTGAGGGTTCCGATCTAGAGAACGTGTATGTTCTCAGAGGCGTTCAACAAGCTCAAGCAATCGATGAAGGTACGAGCCGGGAGAGGAAGCGTTGCATCAGACTCGTCGCTCAACTTTCGACACCATGAATAGCTTGCCAGGAAGGCAAGAATCTCGTCGTCATAGGCAGCTCGTTCATCAGTATGGAGCTCGTGGTCGCCGTCTCAAAGCGCAAACTCAAGTCTATCCACGTTATCGGCATGGAAGAATACCCCTTCGAAGCCGTCCTCGGCAAAGAAGTCGGTGCCGGACTCAAAAAGGTGAGAATCATTTCTCCTCATACCCATTATCTACTAGTTTCCTGTAGACTGAAAAGACTTGCAGTTTCACGAGTCACAAGGGGTTACCTTTCACCCCAAAGCCTCCATCAAGGCCATTCACAAATCTTCTTCAGAACCGAAGAAGGCCTCTTCCGTCGAACTCGAGTCCGGCGAGAAACTCGATGCGGACGCCGTCATCATGGGCGTAGGCGTCCGACCATCGACAGATTATCTCAAGGAGAGTGGATTCAAGCTCGAGAAGGATGCCAGCATCAAGGTGGACGAATATTTGAAGGTCATCGGCCATGACGACATCTTTGCCGTGGGCGATATTGCTACCTATCCTGAGTTTGGAGAGTATAAGAGAATAGAGCACTGGAACGTAAGTGCTGTCTGGTCAGCTTCCGTACTTTATCTTGCTTGAGGCTGACTAGTTCGCAGGTCGCAGGAAACCATGGACGAGCTGTCGGTAAGACGCTCGCAGGCGATCCTCAACCTTTCGTCAAAGTCCCAATTTTCTGGAGTGCTCGTGCGTTGTCCTTCCTTCAGGTCGGCTAACGCGTACTCATTGCATGAATTCGTCTTTCGGTATGCAGAGGGGCAACAGCTTCGATACTGTGGCACCGGCGCAGGTCACGACGACATCATCATCAAAGGCGACCCAGGCGAGATGAAGTTCATCTCATACTACGTGAAGAAAGGCAAGGTCGTCGCCGTCGCCAGGTCTGCTCTTAATCTTGCATCCTTTTTTGCACATATCTCACGCCGCGAGATACAGCATGCAAAATGACCCCGTTGTTTCGAAATGCTCCGAGCTCATCCGTCTCGGCTTGATGCCTTCCGCGGAGGAGATTCGTGCCGGCAAGGTTTGTTTCGTCTTGTTGCATTTCAAAGTTCTAGACATTGATTGGCCGTCATCACGCAGGATGTGCTGAGCATAGATACATCCACTACGAATGCGTTGTCGGCCGTGAAGACTTGAGCGGCCTCCGGGACTGAGAGGCTTCATACCAGTGTATGTTGGCGTACGTTGGGTATCAGACGGATGTACTTCTATGTGTTTTCTAGCAATGGACTCTCTTGTACAATATATAAGTCACGCACATCGTCCAGCGTCATGCCAGATAAATATGAACGGAAAAGATTTCCCCAGATAAAGCAATGACCGGCGCGGTAGGTGTCATTCCGATGGTTGCCCTCCATGCACGAGTGTCTTGCAGTCAGATGGTGTTGGATTTTCGTGAGCGAGAGTGAAAAAGCACGAAAAATCAGAGGAAAATGGACGAGGGATTGCAATCGCGCTGGTTGGTGAGAACGACTCGCGTTAGGGCAATCCGATGCCCTACGACGAGACATGTATTGCACAATTTATACTACTTGTACAGTACATCTAGAATATTCTACAAAATACTATAAACCTGCTCCACTTGCCTGTAAGGGCAAGGAATAACAACATGCGGCTGCGCCGCTGACTCAGACTGAATACCGAAACGTATCGAAACGTCTCGCAACGTCGAGCTGCAACTAGCTCGATTCTCAACAGATGGAAAGTACAGGGCATTCCGTATCACAGGGTCGAGGATAGTTGAACTGCTAAAGTACGGCTGCCAAAACCAGCACCAAAGATACACGAAGTACATAAATAAAAGACATACAAAGCACAGCACATATACACCGAAATCCACGCCTCTAAATTGCTGATGTTTTATCCCGCCAGACCAAGCGCTAACGCAAACTCATACTCATACGTACATCCACCTTCCCCTGTTGGACGCCCACTCGGACAAATCATGTAAGGGCTTCGACTGAAGCGTCGCCCTCAACGGCTCACGGCCGCCCAGTGCGGACTCATCGCCAGGCGTCTCCGGGGGAGTCTGTGTATGAGCTGTGGCGGTCGGATGGTCGTCGTAGTTGTTAGGATCGTAGGGCGAGAGGATGCCGAGACCAGAACCTCCGACAGAGGTGAGATAGGGAACGTATCCGTCTTCGGAGAGACGAGCCATGAGGTCCTTTAGAAGGGATTCCTCCATGTCTGTGTGGGCCAATAATATCAGGCTTGTGATAAAAGAGGGAGCATCGAAGGATACGAACCATCCGGTACAAGTGTGATTGAACAACCGCCTCCTCCGGCACCCGTGAGCTTCGTGCTCAGCCCGTAAGGGCTCTGTGCCGTCCGAGCTTTTATGATCTCCAAGACCGGGTGTGAAACACCGAGCGACACGAGGTGAGCGTGATTCTCTTCGATCAGGGCCTACAGATCACAGAAGTCCAGCAAATCAGTCTAATGTCGTAGTAGGAATGGAAGAAGGTGAATAACGTACGCCCAAGGCAGAGAGCAACGCTGGACGCGACAACTCAGGGTCAAGCAGAGCACGACGAGCCTCATCCGTGATGCTCTGGATGGCATCGAGGACCTTGTCAACGACTTCCGGTTCCTAGATATGAAAATCGGTTCAGCACGACCTAATTCCGTACAAACGAATTCTGAGAACTCACCGCAGCTTTTTTCGCACCAACGCCAGCGACCAGGCTCTTGGTGTCACGAGGAACCCTCGAGTCAATGAGAAGGAATCGAAGAGACTTGAATCTATATCAAGACTGAGCCAAGCAAAAACGAAGACGATCAATGGGATGTATGCGCACCCGCTGATAGCCTCCATCCCGGACTTCCTCGTAAACCCGGGCCTAGTGTACGCCAAAGCCCCGCCAAACACGGCCACAGAGTTGTCCACCCCGCTTGGGTTTCCGTGCAGAACCTTCTCGGCGACGAACGCCCAGCGGTTGACCTCTTCCGAGATCTCGCTCGGGATGGCACGGCGACCTTGATGGGAAATGTGAATGTGTCCGGGTCCGGACGCGTCGGCGGAGGTGGTAGGTGGGGGCAGCGAAGGGAGGTTTACGCGTTGGTGGAGGAGGAGAAGACAAGTTGCGACACAGGTAGAGAACGAGGCTGATGAACCGAGACCGGCACCTACAGGAAGAGTGGACCTGACTGTGAAACCGAATGACGGCCTAAAAGTGAATGTCCGGTCAGCCGGTGCAATGCGTGCAAACAACATGGCAAATCTGCTTACCGTTCACCTCCGTGGGCCATGCTCATGTACAGGTAAAGGAAGGCGATGGCTGCAGGCTTTGCCTTGTCATTGATCGTTGAGGGCAAAGCACGCGCTGCGATCGCGTCCACCAACCTCTGGTCCAACACGTCCGGATGAGCGTCGCCCACATTGACACTCGTCACGGCATCCCAAGGCAGCTCGTCCAACACCCACTCGTGACTGAAATCACCCAGATCCGAGAACTCTATTCCTAGCTTGCCATCGTGACGAGGGGTTGTGAGTCCATAGCAGCGTAAGTCTACTGACGCAGCGACGGCCGTCTTTCATAAGACATCAACAAATCGAGTCGCATGTATATCAGCAACGGCGCCTTTGATCGACATACGTAGATAAGGGAGCGTGAGACTCACCACACCGTGTACGACGGCATGCTCTCCAAACAGGATGATCTTTCCAGGGGCGCTGACGAACCACTCACGGTTCTCCTTTGTGCGCCCGGTGACAGCATTGTCGTTATAAGCCAGCTTCTCGACAGCGCGGCTGATCGAGACAGGCTCCCGTGGTAAGCTAGCGCGCACAAAGTGATGCTCAGTTTCACTAGCAGAAAGAGTAATAGCGCCAGCCTCCAAAAGAGCGCGCTCAAGATCGTCGAGGAGGTCCGCAGGGTCCTCGATGCCGACGCAAAGACGAATGAGATCCTCTGGAAGACCGCGAGCAGCACGGATTGCGGGGTCAATAGACGCGTGCCTTTGATCAAGACCACGAACTGCGTTAGCATCTGTTTCGCCTAACATATAGATCGACGCTACTCACGACATGACGCAAGGCATACTAATCAAAGAGTTCACACAGCCGAAACTCACGCTGATGCCCCAAAGTCGAGTAGCGCCAACGATGCGCTCGCTAAGGGCCTTGTCACCAGTCGTGAAACTAAGCACGGCGCCATAGCCCGTCGCGATACGCTCGTGGATTTCCCGACCAGGATGGCTCGAAAGACCGGGATAGTGCACCTTGAAGCCGAGACGGTCAAGCATGTTGGCGACAGCGAGCGCGGAGGTCTGTTGGCGATCCATGCGGACGGCCAATGTCTTGATACCTCGGAGCAGGAGGAAAGAGTCGAAGGGACTGAGCGCGTTTCCTACAGAGTTCACGACGAACGCCATTTGCTTTACGCGCCAAAGAACAAAGTCAGTGGTCTGACCTGTTCAAAACTAAGACAAGGAGCGAACCTTGTGGAGGTCATCACGGTTGCAGACGATAACGCCGGCCATTAGATCATGATGACCACTGAGGTACTTCGTCGCGCTGTCATACACGATATCTGCACCGTGCTCGAGAGGTCTCTGCAGGTACGGGCTCATCATGGTGTTGTCCACTACGACGATAGCATCCGGTGCGCGTTCCTTCACTTCAGCAGCAAGAGTGGCAAGGTCGGCAATCTTCAGCAGAGGGTTTGTGGGACTCTCGAGGAGGACCATCGCTGTCTTTCCGGCCTGTATGTATTTGAGGAGGGACGTCGGGTCGGTGGTATCGACGTGATGGACAGTAACGCCGACATGGGTCTTGACATATGTGAGCAAACGATTGGTACCTCCGTAGAGGTCGTCTCCTGCGATAATCTCGTCTCCGGGTTTGAGGAGACGGAGAATGATGTCAAGTGCGGCCATGCCGGAGGAGACTGTGATAGCATGGGCGGCGGATGATATTTTGGCAATATGGTGCTCTGCAGAACTGGGTGGTGAGCACGACATGAATGCGTTGACGGAGAGGTAATAAAATGAAACGGAATAACGTCTGCGGTGTATTTCATTGGGTAGGTAGATATATGTGGCACTGGTCAGACCACTTGTGAAACAGCGCCTCCTTGTGCTGACATGATACGTGCGGCCGCAGAGAAGGTATCAGGGCGACGGGACGTAGAGCAGATATGCGTCGTCCACTATTATCCGGACGCAGACGGAGGCAGGAAAGCAACAAGGATGCGAACGGAAGACATTGAACATACCTAGATGACTTCTGGTGGGATTGCCACTTCGCGAGTAATCAAACTCGTTTCCTACACCCTTGAAGGTGGAGGACTGATAAATAGGAACGGAACTGGACCCGTACTGGTCTTTCATGTCTGGGTTCTCTACGGTCGCACAGAGTGTCGCAAAGCGGTAGGGCTGGCGAGGACGGTGAGGGGACTCAGGCTCTGGAGTGGGCAGGTCGTGTGGCCCAGTGAGGGACGAGCTGGCCTTTGCCTTTGGGTCTATTGAGGGCGACATTGTGGGGATATGCCGAGCGGGGAGATGGGTGTACGGAAGAAAGAGACGACGAGGAACTAATGGGGAGTCAAGGGAGTGCAAGATGAAGTTATGGCATGAAAGCGTGGGAAAGGATGGCGAGAGAGTTGTGGATTTGCGTAAACCGTTCTTTCTTCTGAACGATGCCTCCCAGGCGACAACGTACGGTTCTTTCGCCACCCCCTCTTCTCGCCACTCATATTTTCCTTCGAAAGCTGCTCGCAATGCTCAGGCCACTGTCCACTTCGTCGGCGACGACGTCGTCGCCAAGCGCACAAAGCGCCATCTCGACGAACTCGAAGTGCGCCCTACGCCACCCTTCATCGCCAACTCGCTCACTCGTTCTCTCCTAGCGCTCCAACTACACCGAACCTTCCTCTAGCTCTTACCCTGGTCTTGCAGACGACGATGACGAACCTGCTGCCAAGTCTGCTAAGGGTCGTGCGCGTCAAGTAATCTCAGACAAGCGTCTCCAGGCGCTGCCAGGTCCAAAGCGCAAGAAGTCGACCATGAACGTTCGGTCCGCCGTCCTCTATCCAAAGAGCCTTGCGACGTTGATTGAACAATCCGTACGCTCGCGTTATTCCTCACTTTCTTTACACCCTCACGCTGTCCTTTTAGGGCATCGCGCACTTGCCACCGAGCGTGCCTACATACCTCACTGCGACCGCCGCGCCACCGAAGGTTCCCCCTCGTGCGCTGTGTTCAGTCTGTGGCTACTGGGGCCGCTACAAATGCATGAAGTGTGCGATGTCGTATTGCGATCTGAATTGCCAGACGACCCACGACGAGACGAGGTGCGAGAGGCGTGTGTTGTGAGGACTGTTGCCCGAGCTTTTTTCCGTGATACCAACTGGCGCTTGTACTTTTACTTTGATCTGACGAATGATACATGGTTCTCTATGCACCTTGTTATCGATCTTCACTGCGTCCGGCGTTGAAACTACCTAGACTAAGTTGGTGGCCCACCGTGGTGCCACCCGTTCGTGCATCGGCCGCCAGAAATTAGAATTCGGCCGGTGCGAGATCACGTGTGGCGCGGTAAGCGCTCTTCAGTTTGACTCGGGCAACGCCGCGGCATGACTCGATCAAGCTTGGAAACTTTTTGTAGGCAATCTTACTGGCCAGCTCCAACTTATAGTCCTTCTCCGCTCTCCCCATCCCCTCTCTCCATCTAACAATTTCTGCCACCCCCTTACACTCATACAACAACCACATCTCCTCCAATGTGCCCACACGCAAACGGCGACGCCCTGCCCAACGGCTCTTCCGACATGGTCGGCATCGAAAATACCCCTAACGGCGTCAAGAGCGCAAACGGCCACACTGACTCGCAACGTCGGAATCCGTATGCTCCCCGTGCTTCCGATTTCTTGAACAACGTCTCAAACTTCAAGATCATCGAGAGCACTCTCCGAGGTGCGAAAAAGTTCTGTCGTCGTCGTAGCTATCCGTCAAACTAACCCTATGCTTTCGGGCGATACGTAGAGGGCGAGCAGTTCGCCAACGCCTTCTTTGACACCAAGACTAAAATCGCTATCGCTAAGGCCCTCGATGCCTTCGGTGTCGAATACCTCGAGCTCACCTCCCCAGCCGCATCAGAACAGTCTCGCGCAGACTGCGAGGCCATCTGCAAGCTCGGCCTGAAGGCGAAGATTTTGACCCATATCCGTTGTCACATGGACGATGCCCGGATCGCTGTCGAGACTGGTACGCTTCCTCCTCCTCGTTGTCTTCTCTGTTCTCATCGGACCTCATGTCTCATTAACGACCACATCAGGTGTTGACGGTGTTGATGTCGTTATCGGCACCTCATCCTTCCTCCGTGAGTTCTCGCACGGAAAGGACATGACCTACATCACCAAGACCGCCATCGAGGTCATCAACTTCGTCAAGTCCAAGGGCATCGAAGTCCGCTTCTCGACCGAAGACTCCTTCCGCTCCGACCTCGTCGACCTTCTCTCCATCTACCAAACAGTCGATAAGATCGGCGTGAACCGTGTCGGTATTGCGGATACCGTCGGGTGCGCCAACCCAAGGCAGGTGTATGAGCTGATCAGGACGTTGAGGGGTGTCGTTGGCTGTGATATCGAGGTGCACTTGCACAACGATACCGGCATGGGTAAGTCGTCGCTCGCCTTCACTGTGAGCTACAGTATTGACATCCATCAACAGCTATTGCCAATGCTTATACCGCCCTCGAGGCCGGTGCCACTCACATCGATACCTGTCCGTATCACAACTTCTTTCGAATTTTATCATCTACTGACAGTTAAACCTTCATCAACAGCCGTCCTCGGTATTGGTGAACGTGTCGGTATCACCTCTCTCGGCGGTCTGGTCGCTTGCATGTACGCCGCCAACCCCGAATACGTCAAGTCCAAGTACAACTTGAAGGCCCTCCGTGAGATCGAGAACCTGGTCGCAGAGGCCGTCGAGGTCAACATCCCGTACAACAACCCCATCACGTACGTCTTTCGATTCGATCCCGCATGGTACAAACGCTGACCCGGCGGGTTCCTCGCATAGTGGGTACTGTGCGTTCACTCACAAGGCCGGCATCCACGCGAAGGCCATCCTCAACAACCCTAGCACTTACGAAATCCTCAAGCCTGAGGACTTCGGTCTCACAAGATACGTCTCCATCGGGTAAGTGCTACACGCGTCCCACCCTTCCCCGGCGACGTGCTCACATTCAGGGCTCGTTCTCTTTCACCAGTCATCGTCTGACCGGATGGAACGCCGTCAAGTCCCGCGTCGAGCAGCTCGGTCTCAAGCTCACCGACGACGAGATCAAGGACGCCACCGCGAAGATCAAGGAGCTCGCCGACGTCCGGACACAGTCGATGGACGACGTCGACTCCCTCCTCCGTGTCTACCACTCCGGTATTCAGTCCGGTGAGCTCGAGGTCGGCCAGAAGGAGGCTCTTGACAGGCTGCTCCAGGAGCACCGGGACCGTCAGCGCACTGAACTCTCCGCCGCCGCCACCGCCGCTGCATAGACGACTCTTCGCCCTTCTCCACCTCTCACTCGCCGCGACTTTACATTCTACCGTACTTCACTCCCTCGTCTACCTTTTCTGCTCCCTTTCTTCTGTATGGACCACTTCATCGATCCAGCTCCACGACATTGCTTTCTTCAGACTCATTATCTCACTTCACATTCTTTTCCTCCGAACGCTCATGTACGACGGTGCTTGCTGTACAAAGAAAACAAAAACCGGCGTGAAGCCGGTGAAACGCACTTCTGTGCGTGTGCTCACGTCCAATTATTGATGTATACTATATATTAGTGCCTTGTAGGGTGCGCGTTGCAATGAATCGAAGGAAGTTACAGTTGTACGTTGACGTTAGGTAGCGTGCCTTTCAGGAATCAACAGTGTGCGGTTCCAACGGTGCGTATCACTGGGCGGCGTATGGAAGTACTTGTTAGAGATCCTTGACCTCGCTATTCTTGAAGAGAGGGAACCCGAGAAAAAATCAGATACCAAGCTGGCTTACTGCATTAAGAGGGAATCGAACCCCCGGCGGGTCGATGGCAACGACCCAGGTTACCACTACCCCATTAATGCTTGAAAACCGGAGTATAAAAGCATGTTCGATTCACAAAGTTCCATCCGCAAGTCAGTCAATCACACAACAATCACATGCTCCAAGTTGGACGCGACTCTCTCTCGGGCGAGGTTCTACACGAACGCCGAAGCATATCCCCAAGCACTTGATATTGGACTAAGAATAATACGGACATAGCCTTGTCTCCATGTACAGTAACATGGGCTCTGCGTGAATTCAAACTCTTCTCTTCCGCATCTTCCTGCACACTGTGTGAAGAGATGAGTCCGCCAGCAATGTACCCTCTTCAATTACCTTCTAGCTCCTCCAGTCCTTTGCTTACCATCACGCGTCGTACGTTCTTGCTAGCTCATTTCTGTCCATGTCCATGATCTGATATACACTCGTACTACCTATCCAGCTTCACCAGTGACATGGCAGATCGAACTTCATAATGGCGAGGACAATCGTCTGACTCGTGATGTCATTCAAAGTGCCTTCAAGCCAGCGCTGGACATCGTCGAGCGAGAGTGGCGTCAAAGCTGGCACGCATTGCAGAGCAAGCCCAAAGGCACGAAGAATGCGGAAGACAAGAATGCTGTGGATGGGCAGGGAGCTTTGATCATAGTGGGAAAGAGGGGCCAGGATAAATTCTTCAGCAATGGTGAGTTCTGTCCGGACTGACTTTCGTATATTGACTGAGTGTGGCCCTTATTCATGAACCACAGGATTTGACTACCAGAGCGTCGTCTCTGATCCGAATTGGTTCCCTCGTATGTGCAATCTGTCTCTCTTCTGCTTGGCGAAAGCTAGTACTGAGTATAGGTCGCACCGCGCAGATACCTTCGATCCTCTGCTCCTTCGGCTGTTGACATTTCCCAGTGAGTAGATTCATTCTTCGTAACACTTACCATGGAAGAACTGAAGCTGTCCAAACCAGTACCGACCGTTTGTGCGATCAACGGCCACTGCTTCGCAGCTGGCTTCATCATCGCTCTTGCCTGCGACTACCGCGTCATGACCGACGGCGCGAAGCGTAACGCTTGGATTTGCATGAATGAGGTTGGCTACTTTCTCCTCCGGGCTGATTCTTTGTCTATCTCAAACTAATAACTCTCTTTATCGGCCGTTGCTTCTCTCTCGGACGTAAGGTGCACTTTGGCGCCCCGTGGCCCACTTCTTTCGCCTACCTTCTTCGCGCCAAAATCTCCGCAATGCCCACTCATCGCAAGATTGCTCAAGAGGGCCACCGCTTCACACCCTCAGAAGCTCTACAGTCTGGCATAATTGACGAAGTTGTTCCGGGCGGTACGGAAGCTGTCTTGTCCTCCGCTCTCAAGATGGCAGAGGCGAAGGCTAGCACGGCAAAGGGTGGTGTCTGGGGCCTCATTGAGGTAAGTTCTTGTCCTCCCTCTCTTCTCCAATCGGTAAATACCTCTTAATCCCTATACTAACTTACGGGTCAAGACGGAGGTGTATAGGGATGTGATTGAAGGGACAAAGAAGGAGGTCAGGATGGTCACGCTCGCGATGGACGATGCTGCCGCCAAGGCCCGCTTGTGATCGCATTTTCCTCCGGTCTGTGAGCTTTGTGTCCTGTATAGTATCCTCCGCATGAGTTTTCCATCAGCATCTGCATGCACCGTGACTGCTCTACGCATCGTACTGAATATCGAGCGCATGGCGGCAAACTCAGCCTTTGTTCAACCATAGCAAATGCACTTCAAAGCGCCAAACTTCGAGAGCCAATGAGTACGTAGGATTCTTACTCGTTCAATGACCGCCTCCACTCATGACGCACCTCCCTTCAGTTTTACCCGTTCTTCCACGGCTGCTTCGTGCATGCTGGCCGCATACGGAAAGAAAACCTTCACGGCCCCGAGGGGTAGGTCCGTCTTCGCATATATGGACGATGCGCACTCCGCAGCGATGGGATAATTAGACTCTTCTTCGCACGAAACTCGCTCAAATCCTCTCTCAGACGTCATGGGGAGCAGCTTGGGAATACAAAATGAATACAAGAACGGTTCGACATCACAGTTTTGACTTGGCTATATGTGCTCTCAATCGTCATTCAAAGGCATAGTCGTTTCTGCCAACTGTGTAGGCTCAGGCACTGGCGCAAACCAGAGGCCCGCATTACCTTCATCGAATGTCACTTGCCTGGTCGTCTGTTGTGCTGTGCATCAAGTTGTAATTGGCCAATGGGCACTAACCTTCATAGGGATTCACGTGCCTCACACTCGCTCACGTTTTACCGCGGTCCTGTCCTGTGACCCCCTCGATGGTTGGCGCCGGGGAGCGGGCCTGCCAGGGAAAAAAAATGCGCCTGCCGGGTGATCCAGTGGGCCAGTTCTGATCTGAGCGTACCCCCACTGGACACAATTCTACAGTTGGTCCAAGCCCTCGCGATGCTCGACATTTTGAAGGGTCCTGTGCGTCATTGCTCTGATTTATTTTGCTACAGATTCCCCACCCCGCTGCCTCCTGTGCCTCCTATTCCCCTAGCCGACACGGGTGCGTAACAGCCGATGTCCATATCTACAGACGGTGCAGTCTAAGCGAAAATAGCCCGCTCTGTACCTCTTTGGATAGTTCCGGTTTTACTACGGGACAAGCCCAGTGAGCCGAGTCGGTCCCCGTGATGCAACTTAGACATCATCGCCTTCCCGCGCTACTTATTACCCCGCGTTCCCAACAGGTTGTCGGACATATTGCAGCATGAGAACCAGGATGACCATGTATTTAGTTTGCACATGAGCTCGTTAACTGGAGCTATCCTGCTGTCCGTTCGTCCTCCCGTATACCCTGTCTGCCGTCTCTGTCTTCGCGCAACTTCCGAGGAATATGGCAATCACACAGTGGACGGTTGCTGATTTCATCGATCGAGGGCCATGGTGGAGGAACCACGGTAGGTATCTCAAGCTCTGTTATGCAGCAACCATGAGGTTAACTGTTCGGATCCACGTCTCCAGGCATCTTAATGCTTAACCTGTACTTGATTCTTCCTTTGCTCACGGCCACGGTCAATGGGTTTGACTCCTCTTTAATCAACGGTATGTCACTTCCGTATGCACTAGCCACAGCCGTTGACGACCGCCCGTAGGCCTACAAATTGTACCATCATGGCAAGACCAATTCCACCACCCATCGGGGAAAGCACTCGGTACGTCTGCGCCTGGCGCTGTCTGAGGATGTCCGTTGGCAATATCTAACTTTTCTTCTTTCCTAATGAATTCAGGGCTCATCAACTCCGCACAGATGATTGGTAGCCTAGTTGTGAGGCCCTTGACCCCATGCTGTTTTGCCGAGCACCAATGTTGCTTCTCTTGTATAGGGCTTACCCTTCACGCCATACTGCTCTGACCTATTTGGACGGAGAGCGACTCTTTTCATTGGTTCTATCTTCATGCTAGGCGGTGTTGCGACGTACGTACGAATTTCAGGCACTTCCCTGATCGCGAAATGACACCATACTAGTCAGGCTACGGCGAGCACGGTCGCTAGGTTCATCGGAGCAAGAGTTCTCAGTACGTCGTTGTTCTTCAGTGGGATAATTTACTTTAACCGGCGAAAATCCTCAGTTGGTGCTGGCCTCACTTTCCAAACCAATGCCGCCCCACTTCTCATCGCGGAATTGGCATATCCAACCCAGGTGCCTATCCAGTTGATCACGCGCTCTGGTGTTACACTACGCTAAAACTTCGTATTTAGCGCGCGAAAATGACCTCCTTTTATAACGCTTCGTGGTATATTGGGAGTGTCATCTGTACGTCCTCCTCTCTTTTTCATTGCAATGAGCTCAACCATCTCTCAGCGGCTTGGGCCTGTTTTGGAGCCTACCAAAGTGCGCCACTCAGCTTTTGGAGTTGGCGTGCTCCTACACTAGTACAAGTAAGCCTTTCTCCCTTTCTGGGGAGCCAAGTCTGAACTAAGCGTCGAAACCTGTCGTATCTGGCAATAGGGTCTTGGGCCCCTAATCCAACTCGCGCTAGTCTGGTTCATGCCTGAAAGGTAACTAGATATTCTCATTGTCCGGCCATGATGATCACTGATGTCTGACGTTCTCTCTAGTCCTCGATGGTTGATTCATACCGGTCGGGTGCGTCCTGGCTGCTCATAAAGTATGAACATGGTACTTATGATGCGGCTACAGGAGGGGAAAGCAAGCCAAGTACTTGCACGCTTCCATGCAAATGGCTTCGATGAGCATGATCCGTTAGTTGTCTTCGAAATGGCTCAAATCAGGCACGCCCTCAAGTTGGAGAAAGAGATGTCCAAGTCCACTTCCTTCAAAGCTTTAATCGCCACACCGGGAAACCGAAGACGGATGATGATCATCGTCGCTATCGCCAGCTTTTCTCAATGGAGGTATGTGAGCTGAATCCCTCATACGTATCAACCTTTTGTGGCTGATCAGCTTCTTTTTGCGTTTTGCCTAACAGTGGAAATGGTTTGGTATCCTACTGTAAGTTACTGAGCTGCATCTCCTATACGTTCACTAACCCGACGTGCTTTGCTCAGACATCAATCTCGTCCTCGAAGGTGTTGGCATACAACGAACATCGACGAAGGCTGCAATCAACGGAGGACTAATGGTACACGACACTGCATATTTTCTACAGACTTGGGTTCGGCTGAACTTGAAATGGTCAGATCTTCAATTTATTCGCTGCTTTTGGTGGTGCGGCCCTTGTGGATAAGCTCGGTCGAAGAACACTCTTTATTACGTCCAACGCGGGCATGCTGATTGGTATGTTTCTACACCCCTCAGACGCTGCAGCGTAGCTGATTGATGGTTCTCAGCTTTCTCTGTATGGACACTCACCACCGCTCTTTTCAACACGATCCATACTGCCGGAGCCGCTAAAGGCAAGTCCAACCAAAACAATGTTATCGCATGCAAATTTACTCACTTCGTGGGACGAACAGCGACGGTCCCATTCATTTTCATCTTTTATTTCTTTTATGACATCGCCTACACGCCAATGTTGATCGCATATACCCTGGAGATCCTTCCGTACGCCATTCGCGCGAAAGGCTTCGCAATCATGGTAGGTTGCCCTCATCATCCTAACCCTAGAGGACTGTCGTTAACCCCGGGTGGATCAGAACTTGACTGTGGCATTGACTTTGGCCTTCAACACCTTCGTCAATCCATGGGCTCTGGACGCCATCGGCTGGAAATACGTTGAGTCTCCTCTTCTTCTTCGTGACCTGGGAATCATCTAATGTTTTGATCATCTCAGTATCTGGTATACGTTGAGTGAAACAGAATATACGGCATGATATAGATATTGACCTATTCCTGCAGTGTGGATGGCTCGGGTTTGAGCTTATTTTCGTTATAACCTATATTGTTGAGACGCGAGGTACGCCTGTTCGGTCTCCCGTCCCGAAATAGAAAGTACATAACATTATTCGACATAGGTCGAACATTGGAGGAAACAGCCGCCTTGTTCGACGGCGAAGACAAACAAAAAGATGTCGCACAAGCTGGCGGAGAGGCGGCGACCATGATTCGCAGTCAGGGGACTGCACCCATCGAGCTCGAGGACGGTTATGCGTTCGAACCGTCATACGAGCCATCGACAAGGGAGTCGAAAGAAAAGTCGCACTCGCCCACGACGGATACCTTTGAGCTACGCAGAACTGGCTCATCCGGAGAAATGAATCGTTGGGATCGCGAGATGAGTATTGTACATGCGTTTTGAGACATTGGTTAGGAGATGTATGTATTTGTATGTTCATGAAGAGGATGTGTTATATGATTCGGATATATCGCTTCTAATGCGACTCGGTCGCCCATGGAACACCACGGAGTTCGACTGGAGCTTGATTTGCGAGTCTACAACGGGCCACAATCACCCGAACTAGGTTATTTGTTCTTGTTACTTTCGGAGGGCCTCGGAACCGTCCCGGGTGCGGGCCACATGGCATGCCAGTGCCAGTTATATCCACGAAAGTCGAGCTCACTCTTATGACACCGGATGCATCGAGACCTAAGTCTGACCTCACCCACGGGAGGTCTATACGTCGAATCACAGTGGCCATCCAGCGCCTGGCAGCAACCACAGGGTCCTGGGCGAGACTTGGCCTTCGAAGTTCGAACTCGCATGTGAGAGAAACGTGCGTTGATATTTCTGCAAGGTATTCACAGGCCTTCATCTTGACTCTTGCGTTATATTTTTAAGTTTCATCTACTTCCTTGGGGCGACCGCGGTACCGCGGCTGCAATGCAATCATTGTACGACGTGTGAACTTCCTTACCTGTCAGTACGAACGGGCTTCCGGTTCCTCTATAACTCCACGTAATAAGTACCCCAGGCCTCAGACCAAGTCGCATTCTACCTCTAAGGGCCTGTGCCGTGACCGGTCCAGACAAAAACCTAGAGCGCAGATACGTGAGCGTGCAGTGGGCCAATGGGCCGGACAAGAGAGCTTCAGAAGAGAACGTGTACCTACCGACTTCGCCGTGTATTATAATAATCGATCAATTTCGAATAGACTAGATTCTCGATATCTCTCGTCGCCGTCTCTATTTCTATAACCCTTTCATGTAAACCAGCCTTGATGACGATGCTTGCAAGCTTGAAGCTCGAACGAACACCGTCGTGGACCTATCTCTCCTGACGCCACCTCTCCCAAAGGAACCCTTCCATACGGGCACGGGCGCCTCCTCAGCACAACTCTTCATTTTCGGTTGTTTGTCTTCATTGACGACTGGAGCGGGGGAGGGACAATACATACGTACGGTAGACAGCTTTAGGCAACCTCGAGCCGATATTCAAACAATTCCGAAGCATCGAAGGGAGCAAAAGAAAACCAAGGGACTTGAAGGAACGTTGGCGCTGGAGCGGGATTCGACGAGCCACCGAACCCCGCCAGGCTGAGATCTCTACGTGGTGTCCGAGGGGATGAAAGCACGTTAAAATGGCTCACCAAAAAAGAAAATGAAGAAGAAAGTTTAAGAACAAAGAGGCAGTCATGTATCATATGGGAATCGAGATGCATAGAAGGAAAGAGGAATTCACGAAACGATGCTTCAGTGAGTGCTAACGAGACAAGACGAAACACGAAAGCGAAGCAGGAGGAGGCGCAAGATGCGACAGAGAGAGAAAAGGTGTTCCGAAAAATATCATAGTGGAGGTTAAAGTGCGAAGGCATCGCATTATGGATCCAGAGGTAACAAGAAACAATAGTGGTACACTTTGAAGAGCGCAAACGAGATCGATGAGGATGCATATGCACAAGCCCGCCGGGTGGAGGAGGACGAAAGGAGATGAAAGGAACGGATGGATGTATTGTACATCGGCTAACCAAGTAAAGCGCAGCCGCACTCAGGCCAGCAATGAGACGGGGCCCGCCTCCATGATTGTCTACTGAGGATCGTCCGTGAAGAGGGAAAAGACAAGAACGATGTTACACAAGTGGACGAAGGAGGGGAGGCTACAACTCCTCTGGAGAAATCGATTGCATGAAGTATGCGTGATTGAGCGCGTCCCGGACAGTTATCCGCTGCGCAGGATCAAAGCAGAGCAACCTGCGCACAAGATCCAAAAAGAGGCGGTTAATCTGGTCTGTAGGATGGATGATATCCTGTAATATAGCGAGAGTCAGCATTGATACAGCCGTCCAATGAACGACGAGATGATCAGACCTGGAGACTACGAGTTGCCCGAACTTCCTTTTTGCTCTGCCGGGAAGCCTTCGGCTTCGGCCAATCGAGCTTGTTGCCTTCTTTGAAGTACTCTGGCTTCGACCTGGCTCCGGCTCGGGCGAAGCGATCCGGCATCTTGCCCATCACTTGCTCCATCATAGCGAGATGTTCCAGATTGTCGTGCGTCTGGAAGAGAGCGACCCCAGTGTAAAACTCGACCAGTATGCACCCCAGGGAGAACGCGTCGCAAGGGTATGACCAGCCTAGACCTGTGATAATAAAGAGACCAAAAGAATCGCCCAATGTCAGCATTTCATCGAAGGGCGATACACATGAAACTGACCAAGAATGATCTCTGGAGCACGGTAATGGCGTGTGGACACGACCGTCGAATGATATTCTTCATTGAAGGTCGCCGAACCGAAGTCAATGAGATGAATCTCTGTGGAGTTCAGTATGCGTTTGGCCCGAGTCTGCTGTGGCCGCTGTATTTGAGAGTGTCAATTAGTCCGAGGCAAGAGGTGGATTCGTAATGAGACTGACCTTTCCAGGGACGGGAACATTCACCATTCGGTAGCCGTTGTGAACCAAAAGAATATTCTCCGGTTTAAGGTCGGTGTGAATCAGGTGCAAGTCATGCAGAACTAAAACGCAAGGCATATGAGAATGATGACGCGGATCTACGAATCGAGCAAAGACTCACAGGCGACGCTGCCGAGGAGTTGCCGGGCAAAATCTTGGATTTGATAGCGTGGAAAAGGAGCAAAGTCGTTCTCCTTGAGGAAGTCGTAGACACACATGCCGAGGAGCTCCGATACGAGGCATATGTGGTTGCGATGGTCAAACCAGTGTAATAAGTGAATGCATTTGCTGTCAGGGCATGAGGTCAACCGAGCGCTCGGGGGACGACGGGAGGGCGATGCGGTGCGATACGTACTGCCGATTCGTGGGGTCGCGCTCTTTGAGCTTCTGGAGAACACGGACCTCGATCTTGCTTGCGTCTCTGTACTTCTGTATCGCGCGAATGATCTTGATGGCGACACGTCTGCCTGTCTCCTGGTCGACTGCCTCTACGACCTTGCCGAACGTACCCTGGCCAAGCAGTCGAACAGTGCGATCTAATGCCCATCGATGGAGGTGAGAAGACGGATGGGGTGATGGGGGTGAAGAGAAGGGAGAGAGCACATACAGCGCTTATAAATAATGTCGTCCGGGACAATAATGTAGTGACCCTCCTTGTCGTCGCAAGACGGTGGTGGGGCCTTTGATGGCTGTCGTGCGAAGAGATCGATATGAGTATGGTGAGGCGGGCGTGGGTAAATTGGGGGGACGTACATCAACGGTGTTGGTTGTAGTGGCTGCGCTGCTGGTCGCCCAGGAAGAAACGGTGGCGGCGCCATCGACGGTTGCCTGCTGGGAGGATGGGGGAGCGACCTTCCTGGTGGCCTGGGGGACGTCGCCGACGTCACGTTTCCTCTTCTTGGGTGGAGGCGCCTGAAGGGCGACGGAGGTGGTGGTGGTGGAAAGTGCCTCTGCCTCCTTTGCTGCTCTGGCTCTTGTCCTGACCTGAGCGGAGTACTGTGGGGGTTGATAAGAGGCGGAGTAGCCGTTCGTGCGCACGGTCGTCGCAGGTGATACGGTGGGAGGGGGTGGAGTGTCCTCGATGACGATGACCTCCCTGAGCTTGCCGTCTGGGTCGTATTCCTGGACTTCTGAGTAGTTTACGGTGTACTGACGAGCGCGCTTTCGCTTGCGGGCGGCTAGAGGGGGCGTAGCGACGCCGTTTGGATTCATGTTCGCTGTGGCTAGTGACGTCCTTGGGTACTGGTGCACGAGGTGAGCGGGCATGTGCTGGACCGCTGTCTGCATCATTGCTGGAAATTCAAGGGGGTCGAAAGAGCGAGAATGTCGTGGGTGCGAGCGACGGTGTGATGGGGGGACGAAGGAAGGAGATGGGAGGACAGCGAGGGAGGGGAAGAGCAGGTACTTGAGCCAGCACCGAGCCGGACTCGGGATGAGTTCGAGTTGTGCACTGTTTGTCCACGATCAGCCACACCGCCGCTTCCCTCTTCCCCTTTCCACCCCTGCTCCTCCCTCTTTTTTTTACTTCCTCTCAATTTATTATCTAATTCTACTGCAGTCGAAGCCTACAATCAGCAGCATTCTGCACAAAAAAAGCTGCACTCTCATTGACTCGAGTACGAGCAGGGCTGGGGCGCGTGACACCCTTGTCACGTCGAGCAGCGTAACGTAACCAGGGTCTGTGCGGAGTGCTCATCAAGCAATCAAGTAATGCACGGCCGTGAGCGAACCAAGAGAATTCTCATTGTTCTCCACCCTCGGGGATGCCTGAAGGGGGTCCACAAAAGGGAGTGGCGGGGCGGAACACGGTGTCACACAGTCAGATACATTATTCCATCTATTACGCGTCCTTCTCTGCCTGGAATACACATTCAAATCACATTTTCCGTTCGGTATCGATATCGTTCGCTCTGTCTTTTCATGCAATCGTGGCGGACACGGCGCCCATGTCAGTGAGAAACTTGAGATGATGGTTCGAACTCGCGCGCCGGAAATGAGCGGGCCGCGAGGACCCCGGGGGACGGTTCGGTCGCGGTGTTCGGGGATGCGGCGTCCCAAATAGACGACAACTTGGAGGACGGTCTCCTCGTCGTGCTCGCCGTCGAGCAGCCATCCCGCCTGTCGTCCACCACGTCCCCCGTCTCCCGTCACGGCTCACTCACCACACAATCTCCTCAGGCGACATGCGCGGTCTGCCCTTTCCGCAAGGTGTTGACCGCGAGACGTCCTACGAGTACGGCACTCCAGCCGCGAGCACTGGCCCAGACGACATCCCTATTGACCCTGCTCTTGCTGACCTGCCCATAGATCCTGCGCTCCAGACTCCCCAACAATCTCATACTTGTCAAGAGGTGCGCTCGCCGTTAATTTCTCTGTCGGGGACGCAGGTCGACGTCTCTGCCTTGCACATACGCCGATCGTAGAATCGCGTCGCGTCGCGTCTCCCGCTCTAATATCCTGACGCGCTCGCACGCTCTCCCGCTCATTCTTCGGCGTCTCTTCTCTCTCTACAGTTGCCTTCAACTCCAACAGCAGAATATCATCACCAATCAACCCATCACCGCCCCGAGTACTCCCAAGCGCCACAGGGAGATCCGTTCGCCCCGATCCCAGTCTATTACCCACCCCCCGATGACACTCAGCCAGTCCAACCATCCCCGATAAAGAAAACACCGAAGCGTAAACGTAAGAAGGTCTTCAGAGAGGACGAGTGTGGCTTCTGTCAGGGAAATGACGACAGGAATCGAGACGGCCAGCCCGAGCGGATGGTCACTTGCGACGAGTGTGGTCGTAGCGGTATGAGCCACTCACCTTCACCCGCTCCCTCGCCACACTCGCGTCTGACTTCCTGATCCGTAGGCCACCCGAGGTGCATGCAACTCGATTCCGCCGCCGAACTCATGTACTCCTACCCTTGGAAATGCGCAGAATGCAAACCTTGCGAAGTGTGCAACGATAAGGAGGACGATGTACGAGTTCGCCTTGAAACTCATAGTCCTTTGTTACCGCTCACACATATTTCTAGGGCCGCATGCTGTGTTGTGATTCCTGCGACAGAGGTGCGCTGGATTGGTCTGCCCGTTATGATAACATCTAACGGCATACCATAGGATGGCACATGGATTGCTTGGACCCTCCACTCGCAGAGGCGCCTCCTGGAATATGGCACTGTCCAGCATGTCCCCAATTCCATCTCGAGCAAGAGATGCAGCCGCCTATGTTCTCAGAACCCGAACCTGAAATGCATGAACTTCTGCGCATGCCACGCCAGTCGTCCCCGGCTTCTTCTTCGCGGTCTCAGCCGCCTCGGGGTCGCCCCAAGTCGACGCGAAAGAAGGGCAAAGGCAGAAATGCTGTCGAACCCCATTCGCTGGCGGCAGGCGACTCAGAGATGGAGGTCGACATGAACATCGACGTCGAGACTGTCGAGCAGCCCGCACACCAAGCAGAACATGATGAAGAGGACGTATCCGATTCCACACCAAAAGCTTCCCGCCGTCGCCCACGAAAGAAACCGTCTCTTTCTCCCCGCAAGTCACGACGCGCCTCAAGAATCATCCAAGACTCATCTCCTCCGCCTGCACGGGCATCATCCAGTCCTAAACGTCCTGTCTTGAAGATCACACCGCCGCAGCATCCGTCGATACCTCAGCGTCGGGTCGTACTGCGAGTACCGCAGCCGGCCTCGGCAAGTACCAAGGGCAAGGAGAAGGAGGTTGAGAGCAGCGACGAGGAGCCTGGGAAGGGTCTTTTTGACGACCTTTTGACCGCCCAGGAGCGAGATATCTCGAAAACCAGTATCACGGTGAGGGATAAATCGAGGTTCGATAGGAGTCGGCAGCTGGCTGAGGTACGCCACAGTCTTTCACCGATTCAAGTCGTCGTGCACTCACCTTTTTTTTTTGTGCAGGACAAGCTGGCGGTTCGACCAAAGCTGCCCTTTCCAGAATTCAGCGCCACTCCTGACACCCCAATAGCAGGCCCATCTTCTCGCCCTTTACGATCTACGATAGCCGCATCGATCCATACACCCATCACTCCCGCAACCAACCGCTCAGAGTCCCCGACACCAACTCCTGCACCGTCTACCCCCGCCCCTCATTCGTTGGCGACGAAGCCACCACTCCGAATACGCACCATACGGTTCGGTATCTACGATATCCAGACGTGGTACGATGCACCATTTCCGGAGGAGTACAACAACATACCGGATGGGAGACTTTGGTTGTGCGAGTACTGCCTGAAGTATATGAAGAGCCAGTTCATGGCTGCTAGGCATAGGGTGCGTGATGATTAGTCCTCGTCATATGTGTATTTACTAATGTGTACGAGAGCAGATGAAATGCAAAGCGCGACATCCACCCGGCGACGAAATTTACAGGGACGGCGCCGTGTCCATATTCGAAGTGGACGGTCGCCTGAACAAAGTTTGTACTCCCTTTCGTTCGCATAAGACGAAACTCACAATTCTACCTCATTTCCAGATCTATTGTCAGAACTTGTGCCTCTTGTCCAAGATGTTCCTCGATCACAAATCCCTCTTTTACGACGTCGAGCCCTTTTTGTTCTACGTCATGACCGAAGTCGACGAGTTTGGGGCACACTTTATCGGTTACTTCAGTAAGGAGAAACGCAGCCCGAAGGATTATAACGTTAGCTGTATCATGACCCTCCCCGTCCGGCAGAGAAAGGGCTGGGGAAATCTGCTCATCGAGTTTAGTGAGTTTTGTTCTCTTCTCTATCATTTTGCTCTGAGCGTCAAGTATCTGATTGGAACTTTTCTCAGGCTATCTTCTGTCTAAAAAGGAACAGCGTACTGGTTCGCCGGAGAAGCCCCTATCTGGTCTGGGCGCGCTGGGATACAAGAATTATTGGACTTTATCACTTATGCGATACCTTCACACCGCTCCTGCACATCCTCGACTCGAAGGTCTGTTTCTTTATCCAGTAACCCTACTTCCAAATGCTCATACCACATTGCCTCATAGACATCAGCTCTGCGACTTGCATGACTCTCGAAGACATCTACAACACCCTCTCCGACCTCAAATTCATCTCTGTTCGATCCCACTTCCCCGCACCCAAACCTCTCCCAGGCCAATCCATCAAATTCCCCAAAGGGCGCAAAAGCGGCGTTGCCCGGCGACACCTCGTCCGCTCCCAGACCTCGCAGAGCAACGGCGGCGGCGGTAATGGAGCCGAACCCGCGCCGTTCGTGCCGCCCGCAAGCTACGAGATAAGATGGAACAGGGATGAGGTGTGGCAGTGGCTTGAACGTTGGGAGCAGAAGGGGCACCTGCGGATTAGGCCGGAGAGGTTGAAGTGGAGTCCGTTCTTGTTGGCGAGGGTGAAGAAGACGGATGGAGTTGAAGGGAGGAGTTTGGAGGAGGGAGGGCCTGGAGGTGGGGGCCTGGGTGTTGGTTTGGGGGTAGGATTCGGAACGCCGGCGACGGAAGGAGAGGCGAGTACGAGCGCGATGACGCTGGACCATCATCAGCCAGAGGCAGAAACCGCTTCCGTCGGCGAGAGGAATGATCGTGGTGCTCAATCCGATGAAGAAGGTGCGGAGGAAGAAGATCACGAGGTTCGCCCTGTCAGAGGTAGAAAGCGAAACTCTGGCTCTCGTTCGCCAGCGAAACCGAGACGACTTGCGCGTGCGCCTTCCAACAAGAGTCTTCGCTCCTCCGGTCGACTGGCGAATGGTAGTGCAACGAATACCCCCATCCGTCGTCTGCGAAGTCAGAGGGGCGATAATACACCATCTCCTCTATCGCTTGCTCCCTCTGGCCGTGCCAACATCATCAGTCCGCGCAAGAACGCAGCCGTGTCCGCCAGGCGGACTAGCACCCGGGGGACCCGGACGCGCAAGAGTACTACCCGTTCGCCACGCAAGTCTGCGGCAGCTAGGCCCGTACGGAGGCGTAGACGAAAGATGGATTCTGATGCGGAGTATTCCGAAGAGGAGGAGGAAGAAGACGAGGCGAGTGAGGCGAGCGAAGAGAGTGAAGAACTCCCTGAGCCTCCCGATAGTGATGACGATGACGACGAGAACACGGAAGAGGACGCCGAGTCTGAAGAAGAACTTCCGGTGCCCACTCAGAGGAGAAGGAGAGTGAGTGGTAGAGCCTCTGTTAAGGATGCTGGCATCGTAGACGATGATGCTGCCTTCGCTGCTCGGCTAGCAGCTCAGGACGGACCACGTCTTCTGAGATCGAGGAGCGCGACGGGCACCGGCAGTGGACCCACTTCAGAGCCCATCCTGAAGAGATCCGTTTCCGCGGTATCTGCGGCCAGCAGGATCGTGGGGCGTAAACGACGCAGGATCGAGTCTTCACCAGAGCCAGAGGGTGAGCCGGAGATCGAGGCAGGGCCAGACGAGGGTTCTCAACAACCTTTGCCGAATCGTACGACGGAGGACGCCGATACCCCACCGCTTCCAAATGGTTCGCCTTCCATATCATTCCCGCCCCCTTTGGCCCTTCCCCAAGACACGGACCATGTCATGGAAGACGCCAAATCCGAATTCGACTCTGGCACGCCTTTCACAGCTACCGCGCACAGTCGTCAGAGCGCGCCCAGCGACGACACCGTTATCGGAAATGGTGACGGCGCGCACGTCAATGGTATGGGCAACGGGAAGGGCATGGACGTGGTGAACATGGATGTGGACTCTGCCGTAGCCAGTCCTACACAGATGTCGTTGTTGAACGGCCATGGACATCAACAGGGGCAGACGGAGATGGTGGTAGACGCGAAGACGGAGTTCAATCCTGCTCAAGCTCAAGGCTTAAATGGCACGCCGCTCGCGGGTTTGCAGTTCCAGTATGAGGAGGGCTCGGACGCCGATGCTGAGGGAGAGCCGGACGATGAGTTATAGTTATTGATAGTATTCATACTTCTTTCGTTCTTTCGTCTTCTTCCAAGTTCCATATTCGACTCCTCTCTGCATTCCATACCCAGCGTAGAAATTCTACCCTCAACATCTTGCTCCGATTGCATCTTTAGTGTTGCCCCAACATTCTATCCCACATCCTCCATTCCATTTCTGTCTTTTCATTCCTGTCCGAGCTTGGTTTGAGCTTACCCTTACTGCCGCTTTCTGTACTAATATGCTTGCTATTGGTGTCCGTGTAGATATCAGAATGTCTATTGTTTCTGTATGCCATCATCCCCCTCCCTTCCCTCTCCGGCTGCGGCTTTTTTTCTTGGTTAACTTGTTTCATTTACGCAAGTTGTGTGTTTGATCCCTATCTGCCGGTGTGCACATTTTTTTTGGTACTTACTTTACGGCTGCCCCGGTCTTTTCCCTTGTAATCGAGCAATTTCACATGTCTATTTCTACGGGAGGTTTAAAGGTGACAGTCTGGTATGGAACAGAGGCGGAGCCAATGGGGGAGGTTGAAATACGTCGCATCGGGTGCCACCTGTGCGTCTCGGACACAGGGTAAGTCGCACTCCTAGTAGAGCATGTATGCTTGACGGTGCTATTGTCGCCCACGAATACTTTTCCTTGCTGTTTGACTGCTGTTTGACTGCTGTCCCGCAACAAAGAGTCCGGCGCCAAGGGCTCGGTCAAATTAGCCGTTCGCGTGGCCAAAGCCTAATACTATTTAGATAGAATAGCCGCACTTTAGATGCGGCAGTGCAATTCCCCGGGCTGCCACAACATACTACAGTACTTACTTTATCGAGAGCCAGCAACAATACGCTACCATAACCATGGTTTGTGCACTATAGTAGTTCTTTGATTGTTGTAGTGCCCCGGCGATTTCTCCCAATTCCTGGCACACCATGGTGATGCGACTTCAAGTTACGAGAGCCCTGGCCATTGGGGCATAGGAAGTCCCCACGCAACATTTTATCGCATCTTTGCCTGCCGTTACTTACCAATGCGTGCTGATTCCCGTCCTTTCCGTATTGCTATATAGCGTTGGCCTGAGAGCTAGCTAACCGACGGGTCACTTCGGCAGTATAACAACGTCCGAAACCTTTTATGTGATATCTGTAGAGCCGGGTTGCCCCCAGCGGCATCTGCGAAACACGATTTACAATCCTCGTCATCGCCGTTCTCTCTCGTCCCGCCATCGCAAAGGCGAGTGAGCCCTCTGGGCTGCGGCATACACGATATGTCAGTTGCCTCCCTTTCATTGCCCAAGGCGACTCTTATCTCGCTGAGTCTTACTTGCATTCTTTACGGTGCGTTGTACCTGCTCGGGGTCATCTACATATTTACAACTCCGGGCGCTGACGAATAAAGGGATATGTCCAGGATTCTCATTGTTCATGTTCTTTGTGACGCTATGGGTCCTGCTGCATGGTCGTTCCGCCACGGAAATCAGCCGTTTGATGTTGACTTTTACTTGCGTGTTCTTCACTTTCAGCACTGTGGTGAGTTTTCGATCTAATTCTTGCATCTATTATTTGGATTTATCAGCATGTCAGCTAACGCAAAGATCTCAAAGCACGTCGCCGTCCTCATACGCCACACGATTGAAGGCTTCTTAGACCAAGCTCTTCCAGCTGAATGGTTCAAAGACAAATCATCCCCGACCTTCATTACTATCCTTGTCTTGTACGCTTGCCAGTGCTTCACAGGCGATGCCGTCCTGGTGAGCCTTCTACGGAAAATCCGTTTGATTCCTGACTTTGATGAGTGGTTGTCGCGCAGATATACCGCTGTTATGTGGTCTGGGAACGTCGTGCAGTCATCATTCTCATGCCAGTTGCATTCTTTTGTGGGTATGTAGGTTAGTCAAATATTTGATCTTCGGGTGGGACAATTATTGATACGCCTCGTTGCATCGCTGCTTACTCTGTGGTACTGAACATTCATACGGCCATACATCCTTAAGGTACTATGTTCACCGGAATATGGGCCTATGCTGTATATCAACGACGTCTAGCTCCCATCATGGTGGTCACCGCTGCTTGTTGCTCCATTATCGTCAACATCACCTGCTCTTGTACGTATGATTAACTCCCACATGCAAGATGTTGCAGTCATTTACATTCTACTTATTCTATATGCTGGCAGCATTACTCGGTTTTCGACTTTGGAAGCTCAACACCCATATCCTCCCACAGCAGCTTCGTCACTCCGCCCTTCCCGTCCTCCACCTTGTCGTCGACGCTGCGCTGCTTTACACTTTGACCCTTGGCGTGACCCTTATATGCCTCCTGGTCAATACAAACGCGATGGCCATCATGATCGAATTGGTGGGTGTTCATCCATCCTTTCCTCTATTAGCAAAACCCGGGCAGATCATAACCTCTTAGAGCTCGAGCACCCTCATCCTTATGCCCACAATCTGACACAAATTCTTACACTACAGACCGTACCCTTAATCGCCATAATTTTCTATGGCGTCATCATTCGTGTTGGAATAACCCGCGCGTCGCCCTCTACCTTCGAGTCGACGACAGACGGAAACGGTTATCTCAGTACTGTCTTTTATCTCCAACCAACAAGATCGCGACGCGCGTCCAAGGAAGATGTGAACAGTCCCAATTACCACTCCCCTGACCATTACGCTCACTCGAACCATGAACATGAGCACGGTGAAGGAAGTAGCCAAGCAGGGCTCAATAATTTATGATTGTGATGTCCGAACGAGAGGATGTGGTTCAGGATGACAATGTATTATTATTAGATATACCTCCTTGATAGGTGAATCACTACGGATTCCTGGTAGGAAGCGAAGCTCACGAGCGTTTAGATTAATATTGAAAACGACCTTGAAGGCTGGCGTTTGCTGCCTTCGGAGCGCCAGTATCATCAAAATCACAGTGGGGTGCACACGCGTAAAACCTCCAGCTGTGTCGGCTTCCTCTCAGCAGCGGCCCATCTCTCCGTCTTTTATTGACCCGAGAAGTGACATTCGAGGGCAACACAAGACGGTACAACCTTGAAAATACCCCACGATCGCTACACTGCAACAATCTTGGATCGCTTCACTGAAGAGTCATGCTTCCGTTCGCTTGCGCTTCTGATTCTCGCCATCCTCGTCGGGCTCCTTGTGGCCCTTGTATTTCGGTAGTTTACTGTGGTGACATATATAGGAGAACTGATGAGCATGTGACGATCTTGGATCGTTGAATCGTGGTCAACCACATACCCTTCGTCGGCTGTCAACTCTGGGAGCAGTTTCTGTACGTCCGCAATGTCAAACCAAATGGTAAATGAGCGAGTGAGCATATCAATTACGCACACTGGAACCCTTATGGCCAGACCATTTCGGACTATATTCCAACCAGTCATAATTTGACGATCGAAAGTTAGGCAGATCGAGACACATAAGAGTGTGGATCAACGCACATCCCATCAGGTACTTCCATCACCCGCTGCTCATAGAATATATGTGCCGTGGGCTGGAAATCATGCGGGACATGCCTATCTTTGAAGCGGAATGAGCCAGGGTATGCGAGCACGGTATTTTTGCCTTCGTCGAAGAGTGGGGAGCGACAGTTATCGCATGAGACTTTGCAAGGCACGTCGTGGCCTGATGTTCGTCTGGAGGTGAAGGAGATTGGAAATCATAGGTTAGAAGAAGAGTAATAACATCAAAGTCAGGACAAAACCTACTTCTCGGTGCTGAAGAAGTGAAGGTGGTCCTCCTCATTCTTCACGAGCCTGATAGACGTCTGAGTTGCTGATAGTGAGTTAGTGTCGTGACAAGTAAAAAAAGGTTGTACCTTGGGAAAGATAACAGCCCACTGGAAGGGTGCACCTAGTGAGTAAATTAGGGAAAGGCTGCGAAATGGCGCGAAATGTGTTCGAGGATGTACCATGAAGACTCTGGCACTGATGACAGTGACAGTGCTTAGCATCCAAAGGGTTGCCGTGGAACTCAAAGACGACTGGGAGGATGAAAGAATATGAGAACCAACGGATGTCTTCTCAAAGGAGTTGGTGCTGACCGTCGCCACACCAGCACTGTCTGCAATAATCCCTGTGAGAAGACATATAGCCAAAATCCCACTGAATTCGACCCACGAAGTATAATGTTTCTCGAACTTGTCACCATCCGACTTCCAAAGGTACGGTGGCTTGTGCATAAAATCTTTCTCGGAGTCGCCCCCATCTTGACTAGGGGTGGGAGGTTGGCCCCTCCACCCCGTGTCCGGAAAGTCCTCATGGCCGCTTTTTTGCTCCTCGTCGGGCGGATGAGGAATGACGGAGTGCTCTGTCTCTTCGTGATAGTAGCCTGGATGAGCGTTGACGTGGAGAGGCATTGGAAAAGAGGATATGGCGAAGACTAACCATCGAGGGAGTGGTCTATATACAACCTTTGTACAACCTGTTGACATCACTACATGACGCACGACGCACAAATCTGAGCGTGGAACGCGCCGATCAGGTGACCGCTAGTCTCCGTAGCAGACCTCACACAAGACAGTTAGGTGACCGCATCTTATGCCACGCTCGATTCAGTAGTCGCTATTCGCGTCCGCAACGCGATCTGCGCCTGACGTTGGCCTGACGCAGGTCGATGCGATGGCCGTCCATCATCCTCCTTGTCGACAACCGCCATGAACGCGTTCTCGAGATTGATTCCCGTCGTCGGCTCTGCCTACGGGCTCCAGGCAGGTCAGTCTCTCCCCATCGCGACTGACATCCCCAAAAACCTCGTCTTGACCGTTATGATGATCAGCCCTCGCCGCCATCTTCGTTCCCCAAGCGAACGAGAAGTACTATGATCTAGGAGGCTCTCTAGGCTTTCTCTCCACTGCATTCGTCTCGCTTTACTATCCTCAGCTCAAATCTTCAGTCCTCGAACGACGCCTTGTCCCACTCCCTGCACTGTCCAGCTTCGCACCTAGGCAATTGCTCTTGACCGCAGCTTTAGGAATATGGAGTGCTCGGCTCGGCAGTTTTCTCGTCCAAGTATGGTAGATAACTGGGCTGCTTGATTCTTTGAAAACTGATTGTGGTCTGCCAGAGAGCCATCAAGGCCGGTGGTGACTCTCGCTTTGACGAAGTCAAACATCAACCCGCCAAATTCACTGCCTTCTGGTTCGCCCAAGGTACCGAGTCTTCCTAGGCCTTTGTCTGCACCTGCTGAACCTATAGTATTATAGCCACCTGGGTATTTCTTGTCGGACTTCCCGTTTACATGGTGAGAACCGAGGTTGCAGCACGCCGTGTCTCTTTCTGACTGTGACCTGTGGCTCAACAGGTCAACACCCTTCCAGTGCACCTCCACCCTGCACTGTCTTATGCCGACTATGCCGCCGTCGGCATTTACGGCGCCTCCCTCCTCTTCGAGATCATCGCCGACCGTCAAAAGGCGAACTGGAGGAATGCGCAAAAGAACAAACAGCACGAGGAGAAGTTTATCACCAGCGGGCTCTGGAGCCTAAGCAGACACCCAAAGTATGACGTTCTACATCTGCACAACATCTGAACGCTGAACTGACTGCCTTTTACACTGCAGCTATGTCGGCGAAGTGGGCATCTGGACCGGCATCTGGGCATTGTCCATTGCATCGCTGAGAACGCCATACTTTCCCAAGCTCACCTGGGCGGTAGCCGCCGTCAGCCCCTTGGTCACCTACATGCTCTTGCGAAACGTACGTCCCACACTTTCCTTCTATTTCCCAGTTGATGTTCTTATCAAACGCAAACTGGCGACTATTCAGGTCTCCGGTGTCCCTCCGTTGGAGGTAAGTCGCCTAACCGCTGAAATGCAGACTAGTAGTGTGGTGTATTGCGCTCACTTTCATCCCACTGAGCACAGAAATCCGGTGACAAGAAGTACGGCAACGATCCCAAGTGGCAAGAATACAAGAGGTGAGTCGTCCGCTTCCACCAATGACGCCCTCGTGGCCTTCCTTGAGTCCACTCCCTCTCGCGCCCTCGATCAGACACACTTGCTAACATATCCGTCTCATTGTTTTCTATCGTAGAACGGTGCCCGTGTTCTGGCCGTGGGGCGGTGTGGATTAAGTGCCTCTGTTCATGATATCGCGTCCTGGAGGATTGAGCGTATGTTGTATGTATGAGTCACATTGAAGTTCTTGCTGCTCGTTGCTGTCTGACGCTTCCGCATTTTCCATGAAGTGTACCAAGAGTTATACATACATGACGTACGAGGACGGTATTAGTTTAAATACTAGCAGCGAGCCCGTGCTACGCACGGGAGACCAGATAGACTACCTGAGTAGTAATGAATGCTTGATATAACAAGATGGAACCCCCGTTGGGACTGCCTCGAACTCCGGGTAGAGGCGTTCTCTCTCCTGTGCTGCTGAGAGTCTCTCGTTCTATTCGATTTACTCATTTTTCTCGAGGGAGAAAGCAAGAGGTTAGGACTCCTCGCTTGCAAAACTTCCTTGAATAATGACTGCCTACCTACCGGAGACGGAAGAAGTTCACCTGTACCACAGTCCACCATGGTTTACCTCCACGACGACCACCATGGCCGAATCAAGCGATTCTGGCGAACCTCTTCCTCGACCGAACAGCTTCAACACCGGCACTGAACTCGTCTTACACACAGCTTATTCTCGGTGTCTCGATTTCGAAACGAATGTCTTGGCCAATCCTGCCGCCCTCCCACAAACGGGCAAGCTCTCACCCCTAATTTGCGCTCGCCTTATCGGGCGGCTGCTGCTCGAGGCACCGACTGACGACGGTCGCGCAAATGTCGCCTCGGAGATCGTGCGGTGTCAGGACGATACCAATCTCCAGAACATGGCGAATCTCTACAAGGACCACTTCATCAGGTGCTGTAAGTCAAAGCTACCTTTATTTCATATCCATGCAGGAGCTTACGCAGGATCCCGGCTTTCACGTAGTCTACAAAACAAACGGTCGCACTCCGGCACCTTCGTCTCATCCATCCGCACCATCGTTTGACCTCAAAAAAGATGAAATTCGTGCCCTGTTGCTCGCAACTCCGTCTTCCCATGACGTAGCCAAGGCGCAAGTACGCCATCTAGGTTTAAATGTCTTATGGCTGAGGCACACTGACTCTTTTCCCGGTCTTCTCTATTCTCTTCGAGGCCCTGGAACGTGACGGGTATCGATGCATCATTTCGAGACGGCTCGACTCCGGATCTGTGTTTGCAGGGCTTGTTCTCGACGACGGGGTGAGTATGGGAGTGGTCACCCATTGTGCCCATATCTTCGATAGATCCACAAATGAGAATTTCGATGATTCCGCAAAGGTGTGCTCTTACCTTATAACCGAAAGGATCATTGTTATTCATGATCCTATCTCTCCTGTAGGAGCCCTATGCAGCATCTGTGCATGCTATACTGGATCGGTACGGCGGTATCAACTCCTTTCAGGAACTCAACGGCGCAAACATACATCGCCTTGAGAACATCCTGACCTTAGATACCAATATTCACACATCCTTTGACCAACTGAAGCTCTGGCTGAAGAAAATTCCTGATGTGAGTGGTCGTGTTTACATTTTACAACGACCTAGATTGACCCCCCATCCATTCATAGGGTTCCAATAGCAGCTACACCGTGGAGGCTCCGTCTTCCAGTCGATTTCTTCTTAGGATTCTTCCTAGCACTCAAGTCGACTTCACCACATCTGACCCAGTAAAGCGCCCTCTGCCCGACCCTCGTTACCTCAAGCTCCACGCGGCTTGTGCCCGTGTCGCCCATCTGTCAGGTGCAGCAGAGTACATCGACCAGATTTTGCGCGAGGAGGAAGTCACAAAGGTTTTGGCGGTCGATGGGGGCTCGAGCGAGCTCTTAAACCACATACTCATGCATCGTCTGGGTATCACGGCTCATTAGACCTGTATTTTTCGTGTTCATCCTCCATGGTCTCACTCGGAGTTCAGTCATTTGTCTATCCCCCCCAATATTCCAATACAAGTCTGTTTAGATACCATCCAACTTGGTGCATACAGTCATTTTGTCATGATGCTTGAGAAAGAAGAACGGAAGGATAGAACTCACGAAAAGCAAGAACACCCCGAACATGAAGAATGAACTCCCTATGATGCCAGTGGGCACGATCCAATGTATGTACGACGATAAAAAAAAAGCAAGCTTTCTATCTAGGTAACAGCTGAAGGTCCAAGAGAAGGGACACCGCACTACTGAGGCATTACAGTCAACCGGTATATTCGGTGACACGATTGAAACGATCGTATAATGCCCAAGAACGAAAGCAGGAAAAACATGTGGAGACAGAGGTTACGACCAACCCCAGATTCGAACTGGGAATCTCTAGCTCCGGAAACTAGCGCCTTAACCATTAGGCCAGCCGGCCATGCCCTGGGATGCTGGCCGAAGGATATTCACAAGGACATTTGTATTTGGCACGGACCCCGGAACCGAGACGCGCTTGGTGCGTTGAGCGTGACTGGTGTTGAGACGCGTCGTTTACACCTCGCTCTCGACCACCATGTCCTTCTTCGGCTCAGCGGCCTCGACGTCGACAGCGACACAAGACAAAGATATTGAAGTCGTCGACCCACCTCCAGATTCTATCTCATCCCTGGGGTTCTCTCCCGCCGCAGATTATCTTGCTGTTGGAAGCTGGGACAACAATGTGCGCACCGTCACCACATCCTTTCCTCACCCATTGTAGTTGCTCATCATAGTATCTGGATGTTGTATGATAGGTGCGTATATACGAAGTAGGCTCTGCAGGGCAGACCCAGGGGAAAGCAATGTATTCACACCAAGGCCCGGTGCTGAGTCTTTGCTGGAATAAGGTGTGGCCTTGTTTGAATTGCTCCTCTCAAAAACTCTAACCACTGTTCCTCGCTTTCATCTCGCCCATTCAATCTCCCTCCAATTCACCAATTATTTCATTGGCGCCTTCTTTCCCGGTCAAAACTAGGACGGTACCAAGATCATTTCCGGCGGCGCGGACAATGCAGCTCGACTTTTCGACATCCAGAGTGGGCAGTCGTCACAAGTTGCGCAACACGACAATGCAGTCAAGGTCGTCAAATGGATTGAAACACCACAGGGGGGAATCCTTGCCACTGGTAGTTGGGATAAGACATTGAAGGTCCGCACTCTTCATCTATTCATTCTGCTTCACACCGATGATCAACTTAATGGATGGTTGCCTGTAGTACTGGGACCTACGAACCCCAAACCCGATCACCGTCGTTCAACTTCCAGAGCGATGTTACTCCATGGACGTGCAGTATCCCTTGCTCGTCGTGGGCACCGCAGAGCGCCACATTGCCTCTTTCGACCTTGCCAAAAATCCTGCCGCCCCACAGAAAGTGCGTAACCATATCCTAATCATCATTTTCTGGCCGGTACTTACTTTGCTTGTATCGACATTACAATGGATTCGGTTCATTATTTGTAGGTCATGATCTCCCCCCTAAAGTGGCAAACTCGTGTCGTGTCATGTTTCCCGCAAGCTAACGGATTCGCTGTCGGGAGTGTCGAAGGGCGTGTTGCAATCCAGTGAGATACCTTTTCCTTATACCTGACTCGGTATTGGAATCTGACCATCGTTTCTCCAGGTACACCGACGACTCACAGTCCGCGTACGTTGCTCTCCAAAATATTCGAGAGTGCCCTCAGAACCACCTTGACTAACTCTTCACCTCGTTTCTTTTTCCTCGATGTGGATCAGCAATAATTTCTCGTTCAAGTGCCACCGACGGGACTCAGCGCCTAACTCGAAGGACCAATCTTTGGTCTTCGCAGTGAACGATATTGGCTTTCACCCAGTACACGGCACATTCTCGACTTGCGGTAGATCTGCCTTATTTTGCTTCTGTATGTTCCCCAATGGCTGACTCCTCGATATTCACTAGGATCCGATGGAACTATCAACTTCTGGGACAAGGATGCACGGACACGCCTGAAGAGTGCGTTAAATATCCTAGCTCTTATCCTCCGTCTATTGCTCATCGTCGGTTCTCGCTTATATCACCAACTACTTGTCTACGTGCCATTCACTTCTCATTGATCCGTCCTCGCCCTCCCTTTTGCCACCTGCCCACCCGCTACTATGTCCGCCGCGTAACAGCCTTCGACGCTTGCCCCGGCCCAATTGCGGCCACCGCCTTCAATAGGACCGGATCGATCTTCGCCTACGCCATATCTTACGACTGGTCCAAGGGACATTCGGGCATGACCAGCGGTCACCCGAACAAGATTATGCTGCACGCCACGAAGGACGATGAGGTGAAGAAGAGGCCGTCGAAGCGGTAGTTACCCTGGCGGACTAGTTCAGGACGGCATGACCGGGGTCTGAGATAGTCGTCGTATTGCTTGCTTTTTCTTCGCTGTTGTTTTCGTTCTATGACCATCGATTGACCCCGCATTCCAGGATGATTATGATCTTCCCTTTGTAAGGTCGGAGGAGAGTCCTGAAGTTCATTCCGAGTCAGATATCGTGTTACAGCTGTTTTCAGAATCGTAGTCGCATCCAGGATTTTCGTCGATGGGGCTTGGCCCCACTCGGAGCCTCACCCGGGCTCGCCACAAGCTGGGCCACAGCACTCTCGTGTGCCTCAGCAAGCCCTCAGAGCGTTAGTCCCGATGCACATGTCTCCAAAAAATATCTAGAACCTCATGAAAGATATCTATCTCATAAAAAATGCCTATCTCATGTTCTGAGATGGAATAGTGATGCCTATGTCGGTGTTATGCTCTTGCTCTGATCTACACTCCTCACCCTCACAGCCCGGGACCGTTCATCAAAGAGAATAAGCTATCGCTAAGTCGAGAGCCTTCGGTCCATCTATGTCCCTCGCTCAGAAGGCTCTATATCAATAGGCGTTCCCGCAGGATCTATGATCCTTGCGTGCGTCAATTTCAGTACCTACAGCGGGATTCACGATCCAGGCCGGAGCTTGCCGCCGTTGCCAAATCGGGTGACGGCCAACTTCGTGTGTCACAGCTGGCGTGGAAGTAAATCACAAGTGTGCTCGTTGGCACCTCAGTAACTAACTCGCCAAACACGGCTCCAATCACTTTACATAACAGTCATAATAGCACAGAAATAAGTGGCCCGAGTCACCACCATAATCTTGAGTCCTGACTCCTGTGGTTCAGGGTGTTTTAACCGCGAAGGATAAATATTACCATGCTGATCTTGGCTCATCAACATTTTTCATAGTACTCATATCATTTCACGACGTGTAGATAGAATCACTAGCCGACCAGCTCAGGAGAATAAATGCAGTTGAAACCTCGTCACAAAGCGCATTACCAAAAGTAACAAAAAGACCAGTCGGAGTTGAACCCCAAGACCCGTTTGATACCCATGACCCCTCGATAACCTAGACAGAATAATCTAACAGGTGCCCTCGCGTCTAGTAGTCCGTGCACGAAACCTCAGTGCCGATTTCGACACCAGAGGGGATGTCGGTGATGTCGTAGTTGTACCTAAAAACACACGAATAAGTCAGCAAGAGTCCACACAGACGTGGACGGCGATAGAGGAAAGTGTAACAATCAATGTTTGCAAGTTACATACCAGATGTAGTGTCCTCCCTTGGGGCTACCGTAGTTGATACGAATGCGTTTGCACTAATCACAAAGAACGAGCGATGTTGAGAAATGACACACTGGCAGGGCGGTACTCGGGAGGAAAACTTACAGGCTGCTCGAGATGGCACGCATCGGCTCCACCGTGAGGAGGGCAGTTGACAAGGTCGGCAGGGTTGTTGGGATTTTTGATAAGAGTATCGACAGCTTCACGCTCAACGTTGAGGTTAGCAGCGGAGGCGATCACGGTAGTCGCAGCGAGGGTGATGAGGGCGATGAAGAACTGCATGTTGGAAGAGGTGCTTGGAAGGAAAATTTGGTCGAAGAACCACTGGAACTGAAATGAAGTGCTTGGTGCGGAGGAGAGGGTACTTGAGTACTGAGGACCATAAGTGTGGTGGGCGATGGCTTATATACGATTCGGGGGTCATAGCGAAGAGTATTCCCGGAGTCTGCGGGACTTGCAGCGAGACATCGCCTGAGTCCCACCTGCCAGGGAGAGTCGAGTACTTTCATTAAACGCTGTGCCATTGCGAACGCACCAGCATGGCATGGTCTGCCCTAAGCTCACCGTCAAGCCGCATTCAGAGCCAGATCGCGCTCACCTGTTCCGAGTTGGTCGTGAACCACCCCAGGATTATATGTTTCATTCCATCATTTTCGGTAATGGGTGGGCGCTTGTGGATCCATGCACGAATTTTGTTTGAAAAAGGCTATCGGTCTCCTGAAGTCACGAAAAGTAGAGAACTTATGGGGCCCAATCATGTGCGATACCCGTTCAGCCAACATTCGTGATCCTAGAAAGTCACGTTAGTCTCCAGGGCAGCCGCCATACTCTTCACGAGGTCTTACCGAGTACACATTGCTCGACCTCTGGGACAAGCGCTGAGCAGCGGAAGGCGCTTGCCTTTCATTCCTCGAGCGAAGCTCTATTCATAATTCAATTTCTGCCTGTCGGAAAGCGACAACATCGGACCCCATGCACTGCATGGGCGACTACAGTTCTCCCAGCTGGGTAAACCCCGTCAGGAGCCATGTAGGCCACATTTGGGACGTGCTGGACTAACTTCCATTTCCACACTAATCCACGTCGTGTTAGTCTCCAGCGCCGTGAAGCAGACGTAGTCTAGGAGGAGAAGCGGCGGCTACTAAACAAGCGCCCGAACGCCCTGAGTCGAGAAATGAAGACTCACACTGACCCGAAAATACTAGGTCATTGCATCAGCTTTTGACTTGTCGTGATGAATGGTTCGTGATATTTCGTAGAGTACTATGCTGCCTGGAGAAACGTCGAAGCATCAGCCTTCTTCAGCGTACGAGACGTAGAAGTCGGCGGCGAGGTCGCATCGTCGTGGCTCTAAACTTAGTATAAAGCTCCCGGAAGGATCCGATCGAACAATATGTTGGGGTTAGGGTTGGCCAAAAAAAACCTGATAGGAGCGCCACCCTCCAGTTTCTTGACCGTGAAGTGTGGCGATCCTACGGTCGAAAAAGTACAGTAACTCTTCGCCCTATTGACCTCATCCAGGTAATGCGCTGCAGCCTCAGCCACCCCGCTCGGCGCCTTGCTCTCACCGATACAGACATCCTCGATCTTGCTCTGAATTTCTCCTGGTCTGTACCGCTCAGGGCGGTCACTGTGGACGGCTCGGACTTTGCTACATTACTACCTGGTAACTTAGCCGGACTCGACATGCGGCCTACAACAGCTTCGTCGAGACCAGAACCGTCTCGAAATACTAGTAGTCGTTTAGTATTAGCATCAGACCAGTATGCTTTTAGCCGGACGAGATCCAAAGCACTCGTTGTTCGTTGCCGAAGAACCCGCGAATTTATTATACATCAGGAATTATTGAATGTTTGCTCTGATGCAACAGGCGAGCTCACCTGCTTCACCGATTCACAATTCATGTACTTTTCGCCGCAAAATTTGTTGGTTAAGGTCGGGTTTTGCTCACCATGCTTGTCTCCGATTCGCCGCCCGAGGAACCTCGGGGTTTTCTGGATTGTATGTATCCTGTCGCCCCGTGAAAGAGACCATCTGAGCAACCTTCGCCGGCATCATTGGCCCTTGCACATATCATTGATCTAGGGTCAAAAATCTCGACGTATCCGAAGCGCTCAGAACGTCACTGACAGTACTGTCTAGCTAATCCCATTTCCTCCATTGTATACTGCACACAATTTGGACAATGTGAGTAGTCATTTCTCTTCTTCTGGAGAGCGCTCAAGAGCTTCCATTGCGTTGTGCAGGCCATGTTGGCGCTTGCGGTTTGATCCAGGGTGTGACCGTTCCACTTGTCTCGGTCAATTGAATTCGCCGTCGTAGTACCCTTGGACTCCTGGCTTTGCAATAGACGACCAGCTCATAGAAATTATCAACTCTCCCCCACCCCCCTCTCTCATTCCAGGAAACATATATAAACCCTCCTTACCGCTCTCTTTAACTCACCACCCAGCCTCCTCAACTCAACTCCTCTCTCACCAACCAGTTCCTCTCCACTACAAACATGCAGATTTTCACCACCCTCTTCACTCTCATCACCGCCGCCGCCGTGGCCGTCTCCGCTGCGAACGTGAACGTCGAGCGTGATAGTTCTGAGACTCTCGAGCGTCGCATCACCGACCCCGGCAATCCCGCCAACCTCATCAACTGCCCGCCTCACGGCGGCGCCGACCACTGCAACCTCGAGAAGCCTGTAAGTCATCTTCATTCTCCCTCTCTCCCTCCCTCTCTCCCTCTCTCTATCCAGCTCTCGGTTTCCCGTCCAACACGACGCTAATACAATCACGCCTTCGACCACAGTGCAACCGCATCAGGGTGAACTACGGAAAACCCGAGGGCGGACACTACATCTGGTATGTCTGAATCGTCGCCGCGTTCAAGTTGGTATATATGATGTATCGCTATCGCGTGCTAAACCGAGCCGTACATTTTTTTAATATCCTATAGGTACAACTACGAGATCAACAACATCCCGGTCGGTATCGAGGTCGGAGTCGAGAACTCCTGCACGGACTATTAGTATTAGTTAGCCGTCGCACGACCTTCAAGTTCACGGCCCATGCGAGTGGTCATCGGTCATCAGCGTGTCCGACGAGCGGCGTTAGGGGCTGAAGTAGCGGTTGGATGTTCTTACTTTTATTGCTCGTAGGGTCGTGGATGTCTGATTCGTCTGTTCATATGTATTGTGGGTGTGGGTTTTTACCCACTGCTCTTATCATGCATCATGCAAGTCGACTCTTCCGAGAAAACCTCATATCGTCTGAATCTCTATCACCCGAAGTTGAACGGCCCCTCCACCGATCCACTGTACTTATACTTATACTATGATTCAGATGCACGGTGTGTGTGAGAACGCTGCAGATAGGAGCAAAGCCCACGAGCCTCTCCACAAACCGTTCCTTGGAGATCTGAGCGAACAGGAGGAAGTTGAACTGAGGTGATGAGCGCCGAGCAAGTCGTTCTTGAGCAGCTTTTTCCACCTGTCCACAATATAATAAGCCCACTCACGAACACGCATAACCCGAACTTACGCTGAACAACCGATTAATACGAGTCCTTCGTCCCCCAATGCACCGCAACCAACTTCGCAAGTCCAGGTTTCAATTGATTGATATTGAGATTGAGATAGAGAGGAATAAGACAACGATAGAAAAAATTATTCGTTAAGCTAAATAAGTAGATAACAGCAGCAACTTCGCGACACAAAGACATGAATGGTATGTAAGGTGTAAATGGATGAATGGATGGATGGGATGGATGGATGGATGGATGTCGTGGTCACGGAGTGAAAGAAAATATCGATAGTCAAATGTGCACTGTGCGAGTCAAAATAAGTAGCGTTTATATATATACGCACGAGCTCGTACGCTCGTTCTCGTGAGCACTGTCAGCGGAGTTTTTAACTTCTAAACCTTTCAATTCCTTCAACAAATAGTAACCCCAACGGAAACGTGAAAGCAACAGCAGTCAAATCGAAAACTGTACAAGGACAGGACCCCCACCTCCCACCCGCCCACTCTCTAAATAGATTGGATGTACCCAACTATCACCCTCCCCACAACCTCTCTAACACCACTAGATCACCCGAAAGCACAGACTCCGTTCGGTGCTTGCGCTCGTCCAGCCAATTGATCCCATACGCGCTGAAGACGGACGCGACGGGAAAGGAGTGGTATATACGGCGGTGTAGCGCAAGACGAGGAGCGAAGCAAAAAGCCAGAAAAAAACACAGGCCATCGGCTCGGGGAAGACGATCATTGTGCCTTCTGTGCCTTCAAAGCTTTCGCGGCTTGGACTTCGAGGAGCGGGTCCAGTGACGATTCGGGTTGACGGTAGGAGCCTCCCCATCGGTCAGCCCAGGTGAAGTACTGCGTGATAATAAATGAAATGTTAGCAATGCCAGGGTAATAGGGCGGTGAGCGGAGTACGTACCTGGCCATAGTTAACGGTGAAGTAGAGATGGTGGAGCGTGTGGTGTGCTGGTCCGTTGATGACCTTCTCGAGGAAGTGGCCGGTGATCATGTCAGAGTCGTGGATCTAGAGGACGATGGTCAGAATCAAGTCTGCGAGATAATTTGGTTGAGGGTGTCAACGTACGAAGATTGACCAGAAGTTGACGGCGACGAAGAGGGCGAGGTAGAGGTGGCGCTGGAGGGGGAAGATGAAGATGAAGAGGTGGTAGGGGACGGATTGGAGGTAGCCGTCGATGGGGTGGAAGGCGTGCGATGCGAAAGGCGTCGGGACTGGTGATAGACGGGCATGTCAGTACGAAGTCTACTTGAGTGACGCGAAGCACGACGTACTAAGCCATTTGTGGTGGGGCTTGTGGATGTACTTGTACAGGACAGGATGGTGGAGCAGGCGGTGGACCCAGTAGATGCCGTAGTCGGTGAACAGCAAGAACCTGCGAGACGGGGATAATAAGCGCGAGTGGACGGGTAGCACAGGTCGAAATGCACATACCATGGCACTGAGAGAATGAAGTACGCCCAGCCATATTCGTCCACGTTTTGATACAGTTTCGAGTAGCCCATGACCTCCGCTTGGAACCATGGCAAGGTAAGGAGGGTCATTCCGGGGAAGGCAGACAGACTGGACTGAATCTCGAGCTTGACCTGGTTCTTAAGGAAGCGCGGATGGTCCATCATCTCGTGATTGAAGATGTACTGGTAGGAGAGACCGGCGAAGAGGAAGTAGAGGACGATGATACCGGCGAGGGTGATGGCGGAGAGGGAGAGGATCTGTCTCGGGATGTAGTCGCGCGGCCATGCGGAGAGGAGGGGCGCGACGGAAGACGCGTATGGCGCGGTGGCATTGTTGAGCGGTGGGTGTGGTAGGTGTGCTACGAGCGAACGCCAGGTGGGGAGGGGGAGAGCAGCAGCGTCGGAGGGGAGCTTGCCGAAGGACGAGAGGTGGGCGGGGACGTTGAAGGCGTCGAGGGGGAGGACGCGAGCCCAGACGGCGTCGAGGAGATAGTGGTCGGCGAGGGAGAGGACGAGATCCATCGTGGTCTGGACGTTGTCGTCGACGATGAGCACGAGTGGGGGGGCGGATTTCGGGCCATCGTCCTCGACGCTTCACTTTTATTCGCGCACGATAAATCGGAAAGTCACACCACATTTTTCTCTTCAACCACCTTGCACGCGCCACTGCCCCTTTTAGTAATCCCTCCCCGCGGCCTCTTCGGTCCCGCTCTCACCCGCTCACAAACAGGCGCTCACTCATCCACTCCAGGCCGCCCTGGCCTGCCTTAAATGTCTCCTCATTCTGCTCGTCCGCAGCGTATCCTCTGTCAAAGTGGTCTGTCAATCAGCTCTGCTCTTTTCGAATTGTCAGCTCTGGTCTTTCATGATTATTCAATCGGACAAGTCTCCGACATTTCTCCCCACTTCTTCTCCGTGTCTCACGAACGTACTCTTTTGGCTGCATTTCTCCTGAGGCGATCAATTCTCCTAATCCTCGTACTGCCTCGACTCGACATAAAAAGTATATTCCACCAGTGCACTCTCATGCTCCGGACGGCATGACATACGCTCCATTGCACCTCTGGCACAATCATCTAACACGGCAAGTAGTAAGCCTGACGTCTTCGCCGTCTCGCCACCTCTGCTCCATCACAATGACATCCACTTCCACGGCACATAGAACTCAGTGTCACTACCGTCCACTCACCTTCATCCACGCATCAGCGGGGAGCCTTGCGACCCCAACGAGGAGCCCTCCTGCTCCGTCACCTGGCGTTGTTCCTTCACGATTGAACGCACGCTCAGCATCTTCTGCGTATGCTCGTGATGTCACATGTTTGTCGCCGAGTTGAACGTCGTACGACCTCCGGATCCCTTTTCTGATGTGTTCATTCGTGACTGAATCTCCACTTGTCATCTTATCTCTCTCCGAAGCTTATCTGATAAAGCGACCCACTCCGACATGTCGCCGCTCCTCAAAATAGACAAGTGTCCACAACGAATCGGCTAACGGACCTCTTGTCGTCAGACTTTATCCCAACCACACCCGTTTCGGAGGCTGGCCATCGTACGAATCCACAGCACGGACCCAATAGCAAGCATTGCAGATAATCATCCATCCGAGCGTCATGGCCCAACCGAACACCACTTACTACGTGCGCATCTGATGTCTACCGTCTCCAGTACGGCCATTTCGCCTAGTCATGACCTCAGATATATATACACATATTCCTCGCATCCTTCGATCCATTTTTCGCTACAGATCATCACCGTACGATCATCCTTATCTGGTTTCCCAGCGTCGCTTCCAAGTTCCTGCATCTTATACTGTACCTGTAGAATACGGCCTGTCGTTGGTCGAGTTTTCCGAGTCAGAGCAAAGCTGGGCAGGGTTAGCTGTATGAGAAGGTTGTATAGAGACATGTATGTACGTAGTACTAGTCAGATAGCATGATCCAGATTCAGATCTTTGACAGCGTGTGGATCAGAGCGAAAGGCGAGGCTGAAAGCAAAACAAACGCAGCAGCTAGAGCGAGAACGACGATGAAGCGAGAGAAAGCGAGAGTATGTATGTACGAGTACATGGGCTTGGATAGTCTAAGGAAGCGGATCAGACGGTGTACGCGATGAAAAGCAAGGATGGAAAGCAATCGGTTGAAAGCAAACGTTGCAGACTAAAAGTGAGCGAGAGCGGAGATAACGATGAGGCGAGAAAAAAATAGCGGAAACGCATGGTGAGAGCAGATTGAGATTAGGTAGAGCGTGTATTATGCTCTCTAGAAAGGGACTTAGAGCGTATCAGGTGTATGCGAAGAAAACAGTGCGATGACACGGCGAGAAAAGAAAGCAAGGAACGACGAATTGAACATGCGAGAGACGACGATAGCAAGAAAGCGAGAAAAAACAACGAAGAAACAGATTCAGGATCACTTGAAAGCGATTGGACTCTAGCAGGTAAGTAGAACGAGGTCATCATCATCTCAAACCGAGCTGAGAACGACCTGGTTCTCATACCCCAGTATTTTATGCGGATCGTTGTTCGAGTTGGTTCCACGGTATCGTAACGACTAATTATGAGGAGCACAAAGCCGACAAAAATATCAGTCAGAGATACCCTATGTACAACACAAGATACCAACTCACCTGATTCGAACGTCAACGGCGCCATTGGCCTCAGCGCCGCCAGAATAGTCTGTCTAACCTCGTCGCGATGGCTCGGCGGTGTCCACTTCGAGAGCCAGGTCCCAGGCAACAGCTCGACGCTCTGCGTCCCCGTCAACGTCGCGAGAATCCTATTCCACTGGTCGACCTCGAACGCTCCGTGCACGCCCTCGACGGCGCGCGATATCAGGCGATATCTCAGCCCGGAATGCACAAAGTGACGTGCAGGAGTGCTTTGGATATTCCCCGTTGGACGGATGATCGAAGTAAGCCGCAGCACCGACATTCTCTGCATACGAAACGTCGAAGTCCTGCAGGACCTGTATCAGGTCGACGCAGACGTTGAGGAAAGCCCGTCCGTGCACATTGCGATCCAAATGGGAGTGACTCGAAAGCGGGGATTCAAAAGTGGCGCAGAATATCGTCGTCGTTTCCTCCAGGGTGGACGCTAACCGAGCGAACGCACTCGCGAGTTTGGGGTGACGGAAGATAATATTCCTTCCCTCTTCCTCGTTCAGCGTAGTCCGAAAATCGTCCAGAGCGCGTGACAGAATATCAAGAGTAAGCTCGCGTTCGGGCCCTATACCGTTCGTATTAGATCCAGGAAACGCCAATGGCCTCAAAGCCTCCAGAATGGTCTGCGCGACTCCATCGCGATGGTCCATTGGCGTCCAATTTTCGTGATAGGCCCCCGGCAACAGCTCGACGCCCTTCGTCCCTGACAAGCTCACGACCGCATCGTTCCACACTCGGCTGTCCAGTACCATGGACGGACTAGCTCGAGACACGCTCTCAAGAGCCCGCAGGATCTCGGCCTGGAACGCGCAGAGGGATGTGCAGGAGCCGTTAGGGTGTTCTCCACTAGACGAGTGACTGAAGTATGCGGCGCTGCTGACGTTCTCGACATAAGAACTGTCAAAGGTCTACAAGAGCTGGATCAGACTAATGCATACGGAAGCGAATGCACGTCCTTGCGCGTCGCGGTCCAAATAGGCGCTGGAATGTGGGTATTCGAAGGTAGCGCAGAATATCGTCGTCGTTTCTTTCAGCAGAAAAGCCAACCAATCGAACGCAGCCGTGAGTTTCGGGTGTCTGAACAGAACATTCCTGTCTTTAACTCGAGTCAACACATCGCCGAAGAGATCAATAGCACGAGGCAGCCCCCCAACGACCGCAGGAAAGTCGACGAGTTTTTCACGCCTGTTGGAGCAGAGAACCCACTTCACGAGCTCTTTTGCCATTTTGGGGTCAATGTGCGGACTACGGAGCTCCACGTTCATGCCTCGAGTCATGAACTCGGTCATGTTGCGCGGAAGACTGTCTCCCAAGCTGTCGCGCAGCTTGCCCATGTAAAGTGACCACGAGCCATGGTATCCCAGTACCTCGCTCACAGCACCTTCGATATTGAGCGGTGATGACGACTGAGACGCTTTCCATTGCACCTCCGCTGCAAAGACATCCCAGAGAAAGTCCATGAATTTCGTACGAGAAAATGTCTCCGGGGAGGAGTCTGAACTATTGAACTCGGGGATGTTGAGCAGTAGAAGCGCCACGACGGGCAAATGGCGAGATACAGATTGGTTGTACGGGTTTCGAAGATCGGGAGTCGACGAGACGAGCATGTGCATCGCTGTGGAGAAGGGCGATTCCCAGAGCAGATGCGAATGGACTTGCCCCGTACTGAACAAGGAGTATCTCTCGGCTGCCTGCACCAGCAGCGGTTAGAGGAGCGTGGTATTGGCAGTCGAGTACTCGAGCCTTGGATCTTGGATGTCTGCAATACGGTTCACGATTAGTAAACGAAAGGGTCTGGAGGGCTAGGAGCACTGACCTCTCAATGCAACGGGTGCAAAGCTGAATGGATCCGCGATGAAAGTAGCCGCAGAGACGTTCGCCCGGGCATGCGCCTCAGTCGACAGCATATAGGCACAGGACTCTATCTCGCGGTCCAGAGGCCGTGCGACATGATACAGTTTATCTGGTATCGACTCTGGCTTCCTGCCTTGGGACAGACATTGCATTATAAGGGTAGGAAATGCGGCTACGGCTTGGTCGATGATATCGGCGTCGTGAGTCAGTTTGAGAGCAGAATGGAAAGCTTCGGCGTCGTGTAGTTCAAGAGTTGCGTTTCTTTTTTTGAATCCAGTTTATTGTCCATCAGCGAAGGAAGCCGCTATGTAAGACAGAACAGAGCGTCGGGGTACAAACGAGAGGGGCTGATATAAGTAAGAGACTGACGGGAACCCCGAGGGGCACAGAGGGGGAGAGAGGGGTATGAAGGGGAGAAGCGTGCAGACTGAAACAAACCGGAACAGGGAGAGGTAGGTAAGAGGGGGGTAAGAGAGCCGAGAGTAGGGTGGCAAGAACCGTATGACGAGTGAGGCACGGGCTGATGAAGACGAAGACTGATATATAAGAAAGACTGCAAGAGAGAAAGAGACCTGACGGAAACAGTCGCGGGCGAGAACGAGACCGAACGAGACAGACGATACAAGGACCGAGCGAGACAGACGAGAGAAAGACCGAGCGAGACAGACGAGAAAGAGACAGACGAGAAAGAGACAGACGAGAAAAAGACCGAACACGACAAAGACGGACGAAAAAGAGACCAGACAGGCCAGAGACATACGAGAAATAGGCCGAACAGATAATGGGCAGAAGGGGGTGCGTGTATGAGACCAGTCGAGACTAAGCAGACTATTTGAGGGGATATGCGAGAGGGTGGGCACAAACGTGCGAGGGCAGGCTTCCTACAGTCCTTCCACCAACGAATACGGAGTTGCGGAGCGAGCTCGGACGCACGAAGTTGCGGAGTTGGATCGAACGCTCGAGTAGACAACTGTGTTTGACTGGGATGAATAAGAGATGCTCAGTTGTGTCAGCAATCACGCCACGAAACTGATAAGAATGCGAAGGAAAAGGAAAAGGAAAAAAAAAATTAGCCGGGATCATACTCATGCCGGACAAAGCGGCGTGTTGCATGTACAAAGGTGAGAAGTGGGACAATATTGCTTTGACGATCCAGGAGGACGTCGAGCCCTAGCCGACGGGCACGACAAGCTTTCTGAAGGATGAAACGCTCATAGCGATACTTCGGACATTCAAGGAGAAAGTGAGAGACCGTCTCATCGAGGGTGCCACACGCCGGGCACCGAGTGGAGTTGACGCGACCGAAGCGGTGGAGGTAGTGGTTGAGAGAGACGTGACCAGATCGAAGTTGGAAGAGGAGACTGGAGCCGGCGCGGCGAAGGGAGGAGCGATCGATGAGCTTCAGGAAGGATTTCGAAGGTAGCGAAGGGCCGATGCGTCGAAACTGAGTGGCCCGAGATGATTGGGCCCAATCGCTAGCCCAGCTCGCCTTGATTTTGGACGTGAAGGACTGGATGAGAGCGGAACAGTTGTAGGATAGGCGGGAGCGGAGGATATGCGGGAGGTCAGCAGCGGGGCTGGACAGACCATGAGCAGCCGACTTAGCGCCGACGTCAGCAAGCTCGTTGCCCTCTGCTCCTTCGTGACCCGCCACCCAGCGGATCTCCAGACGATACCCATGCGGGCCTCTCTCTCGCTTGACAGTCTTTGCCAGGCGTAGGAACTCGTCAACCAGGTACTGTCCAGAGTGGGCTGCAGCCGTCGAAGGTGCCATCAGGGCGCTTTGGTTATCGACGTTGATAGAGGTTGTAAGGCAAGCACTCGGCTCAGTCGAAATAAGGTGGATGGCGAGGAGAAGCCCGACTAGTTCGGCTTCATATACAGAGTGATGCGATAGTTTTCCGAGGTGGAAGTGGAGGGTTCGAGGAGGGCGACTGTGGCGAAGTAGAACAGCAGAGGCGCCAACACGACCTGCGATCGCAGACCCATCAGAGTAAATCCGAATATCATTGGACTGGACGGCATCAAGAGCGACCGCTTCATCGCGGGAGTCAGCTATGAACGTTGAGAACGGAAGACGTGAACCGGGGCGAAGGGAGAGCGGCGCGAGGGACTCGACCCGGTCGGGGACAATCCTTGTGAGGCGGAAGAGGTCATGGATAGGCTCGCGGTGACTGGAAATATCGAAATGGCGCGCGCATCGTCTCACAATAGGGAAAAGAGGATGGGAGGAGGAAAGAGACGCGAGTCGGACAGCGGAGCGAGTGCAGATCTTGTCGACCCAGTGCATGGTGGGAAGGAGGTAGGCGTGAGCGTCGAGGACGACTGTTGGCGTGGTCCGAAGGCCACCAGTGATCGCTAGCGCTCCAATACGCTGTACCCGGGCCATGCTCGAGATGTGCCCAGCGGACCCGGCCAGACGCTTCCCCCCAACATCGACAAGGGGGGAGCACCATACGTCTATAGCATAACCCATCTTCGGCAATGCAACAGCCACAAAGAGGCGTCTAACTTGACCCGGAGACATACCGCTCGACGGTTTCGCTAGCCGCCGCAGCTGTAAAGTCCAGTCCATGCCCCGCTTCACTGCATACTGAGCCTGGACGTGCCAGCGAAGTTCTCGGTCAAAGTGAGCACCCAGGTACTTCGCCGACAAAGATGAGGGGACAACAGCGAAGTTAGGAATGGTCAGAGAGCAACTTTGGTGCTTCTTGTTCCGAGAGAAGTCAACAACCGCCAACTTCTTCGGTTCGAATGACGAGTTGTGGTCCCGTGACCAATCAAGGCCACCACCCGGCCGCACCATCATCGATGCTAGAGTAAGGTGAGTATCGTCAAAGGTTTTTCCGGTGGCGATGAAGATGGTATCGTCGGCGTAGCCTGAGGCGAACTCGCTGGGGCCGGTGGGGATGTCGAGGGCGTCAGCACTGTAGTACAAGTATATGAGGAAGGAGAATGGGCAGCCTTGACCGATCCCGTTGTCGATATCAAAGGCGTCCGAGGTGAAGTTGTCGAACCGCATCCGAGTACGACGGTTGGACAGCATCCTGGCCACAAAGTCCACTATCGGTAGTGGGACACGCTGTTTTCGCATGTTGTGGATGACGCGATCGTGAACAGCGTTGGGGAAGGCGCCTTCGATGTCAAGAAAGAGCACGGAAGCAACCTTGCCCTGGCGCCAGGCGTGTTTGATGTGATGAACGAGGTAGTGCATGGCATCGGTGGTGGTGCGGCCAGGTCGTCCGCCGAAGTGGGTCGGTGGAAGAAGAGCAAACTTTTCGGTGATATAGGAGAGCTGGCCAGCGACAAGGGCCGACAGTAGCTTGGCAATCGTGCACAGAAGAGCAATTGGGCGGAACGACTTTGCCAGATCATAAGCCGCCCTTCCGAACTTCCTCAGAACCACAGTCAGGAACTCCTTCCACGGACCATAGTAAGTTTGAAGTGTGAATACAGCGCGGAATATGAAGTAGAGACGCTCGAGTATGACATCGATGCACTTCATGAGAACGACGTTAGGGATTCCATCCGGACCCGGAGCCTTGTAAGGGCTCAGCCTCCGAACTTGGGTGCGAATCTGGTCTCGTGTGAAGTTGTGATAGGTACCGGGCACGGGGTCGCTATATGCAAAGTCGCGAGGTACGGATGAGGTGTCCGGTCGCGGGGGAAAGAATGCCTTGGCGAAAACCTCCGCCTTCTCCGCCTCCGATGAAATAGTCTTGAAAGTCCCATCGGGTTGCTGGACCTTGAGAGGAGGTATCCTTGTCTTACCGGCGTCGCCTGAGGGGGTAGAGATGAATCGGTTGGCCGTCCAGATGTCGGCGCCCGAGATGTCCTCTAGCCAGTCCTGCCAATGCTGCCGCTTCGTAGTCTCGAGAACAGACTTGTAAAGCTTCCGCGCCTCAGCCAAAACGGCATGTGAAGTATGTCCAGGCAGGTCACGAAACTTATAGGCTTGTCGCGCTTTGCGTAACATGTCTTTGCGCAAGTCTGCAAGTTCACGAGTCCACCAGCGCTTAGAATGAGGCGATGGGCGAGCCACCGGTACATGGGAAGAAATAGTGCTCTGAATGCAGGAGGTGAGCGTGGATACGGCACGGATGAAGTCCTCTTCGGAGACCAGATAAGAAGCGTTGGGCACAGAAGAGGAGGATAGACGGTCAGAGAGAGCGGAGCGGAAGGCCTCCCAGTCAACGAGACGAAAATTGGGAGTCGGTTGGTAGTCAACATGTGCAAGAGAGAGATCCAAAATGCTAACAATGGGGACATGATCTGTAGTGGGGCCTTGCAGCTCTGGTTTAGTATCGCATGAGACAAAAAGGTCAAGAGTATGAGAAGTGCAGAAGACGTTGTCGAGACGTGACCACAGCTTAGAGACAAAATGTCGGTGGGTAGGGATATTGGCAGGGAGAGCCATGCGTAGATCGAGATCTGAAAGCAGGGTCATGAAGTGCTCAGCTGCGTCCTGCGCTTTATTAGTGAATAGCCGGACATCCTCTGGATTGTCCCAGGCCGGATCATGGCGGTTGAAGTCTCCAAGCCAGATGACATGCGAGGCAGACGTAGGAAACAAGAGAGAGTGGTTCAGGCGGAAGAATTCTCGAAGGGCCACCTCCGTGGCAGGGCTGATGCAATCATTGTAGATGTTGAATATAGTGACGAAATCAGAGACAGGAGGACCACCTCCGGCGCCCGAGGAGCGCGGTATACGAAACTGGAGAACCGTAACATCCGGCGACGGGAACGAAAGCTGCTCCCAAGGACAGGAAGCAGAGATATTAGAGCGGACAAATGTGATTGAACGAGAGGTCTGAGATGTAGTGAGGTGTGTTGAGGGGTAGACCACATGCCAGTCACGAGAAGCACGAGTGTTATTGAGATAGTCGAGATAAGGCTCTTGTATAGCAAGCACATCATAGTCCGCCCAAGAGCGATCATTAAAAAGGCCAAGCTGTGTGACATTAGAACTGTTCACATTCTGTTGCCAAATGCGCAACTTCGAAGTAGAGGAGTCAGGTCGTACAATCATCGGGGTCCTAATGGGGTAGCATTGGAGGACGTCGCGGGAACACAGTGCGCAGGCCCTAGGCCCTCGGGATCATGGTACGCGTTAGGCGTCGGCGGGAGTGTGCGTGGGGGACGCTGATCAAGATGGGGCGGAGCCGGCTTCTTCCAGTCCGACAACGTAGTCTGTCGAGGCTGCGAGGGGGGAGGGTCACCACCACGACGGTCAATCCGTTTGACTTCAAATGCCTTTGGGAAACGTTCAAGGACGGGGACACGAGGGGGAGCAGAACGGTGAGTAATAGGATCACTCGTAACAAAGAATGGCATGGCGTTATCGGGGTTGCGTGCATCATATTCATCACAGAGCTGGAGGAAAGTAGGGCACTCCCTGCTTGAGCTCGTGTGAGAGCTCGTACCACAAGAAACACAGAGGAAGGTCTTATACGAAGAACAGGTATGGGAGCGGTGCGCTCCGCCACACGTTCCGCAAACGTCGACCTCAGAACGGCATACAGCAGCCATGTGACCGTATTGCTGGCATCGAGAACATTTAATCGGCTCCCGCTTCAACTTCTCCACCTCCACGAAACAGTCGAGTACAGTTAAAGAGTTGCGCTTTTCGGAGCGTGGTCTGTCTGAGGAAGAACATTGACGACTGCTGTATCGGAGGAGGAGGATGAATGAGCAGCAGCCAAGATAGCGTTCTGAGACCAATCCGAACCCCTCGTAAGCCAGGACAACCATGAACGACAAGAGCTAGGAATGTTCATGAAAAGCTGATCAGTTGCGCTGGTTATCGAAGGGCCATATATGATCCAGAAATGCATCAGGCTTGACTGGAACGGAGAACGATCAGGGTACAACCATCCATGGAGCACTGTCCACACTGTGTACATCGCAACAGCGGTGTCAAAAACAGACGACAAAATGCCAGCGACGAGGACCTGGATGAACGGTGACGAGAGTGGCACTGCACTCGAGATGACGTTGTCCAACAGCCCAACAACGAACAAGACGACGGGAAGAACCAGGAGTTGGGGAAGGAACTCGACCGTAGGAGCGAGCAACCTGTTGGCTTCTAACCAACGCCGGTGAAGGTCGCCCAGCTTTTTGTGAGCCTGGGAGTGGCGAGATCGTGTTAGCATTGCAACATAGCCTCGACTTGTCACTGCAAGGACGGCAACCGATATCTGTTCGAGGAATTAGTATTAGCCTGCGTCAAAAAAACTGTAATCGTACACTAAGAATTGACGATATGGACCAGTAGAAGTTGAGGCGGACTGCCGTTGCGTCAGGCTTGAAAGGGACGGGTGGCGATATGTTCAGGTCGGAATTGACGTCACTGGTGGCGACCACAATGTTGGTGAGATTCTGGAGCAGCTCGTTTGTCCTATCCACGGGATTTTGTGACAGCTCCGGAAGGGACTGCACGAAAAGGTTGATGATGATGGCCGAGAAAAGAGCAATCTATGCAGAATTAAGTCAGTGTTAGGTGCAAGAGACACCAACTTGAAGTACATACGAAAACAAGGGTGGTGTCGAGTGTCCCCCTCCAGCGATCTAGGGTTGGTTGGATATGAGCCAGATGCGAGCGAAGCAACGGCTACCATGCAGCAGCACTTGTTGCAGGGACGGCGGGGATCGCCTGCTTTGTCATATCTGCCCATATGGTGTCAGTACGAGTTGGGAAAGATAGTAAGATAGGGCTCGTTAGCGAACCACGAACATCACGTGCAAACCCCCATTCCTCTCTCTCAGCGAATGGCCAAAGCATAACACAGTTAATTAAAAATCCAGCCGCACAGAACTCCGGCCAACGGTGAGGCCAAACTTTCTGTGCGGAGGAATTTTGGAAAAGATCCATTTTGCGATGGCCATTTAGCTAGCAATGAGGAACTAAGTGGATTGCTCATGTGGCGCGACAACGACGCGCGCGGTTTTTTTTTCGACAGTCGCCAGTGAATGGCCAACCACATTCGTCGAAATCCACAAAAGTAATTGCAAGGTTCTCTTGCTGGGACTCATGCGCATCTTTCTGTGCGGCTGGATTCTGGAGAACTGTTTGTTACAGATGGCAATTCACTGTGCGCTGCGAGGGAGGCTTTTCGCCACCGTGCACGTGATGTTCGTGGTTCGCTATCGAGCCCTATCTTATCAGTAGTTCACAATGATAGGTACGCACCCGAACTTGAAGCCACAGAGACTTGTTTTTCGTATATCTTGCGCAAGATATCAAGGATCTCAAATGATACAGCTAAAATAATGTCGTATCAGCGCGCAAAGTATGGATGGACTAATATTTTGACGTACCATTGCCCGATAACGTAGAAGCTCCCGCCAATCCTTTGCGAACATTTTCCGTCTCGACCAAGAGCCGACCCGTCAGCTCGGTCTGTCTCTCCATCAACTTGACCAGGTCCTCGAATCCGGCTGCCCTAGGCGCCGGGTCAGTGTCGGCCATAGCAGCAGAGTCAGTCGTGGGCAAGTCGTCGGGGTGAATTGTAATGAACACGAAACCAGAAGAATTGCAGGCGCCTTTTAAGTCAAAAAAGGCGAGAAGAAAGGCCAACCAGCCAGGAGCGGCGGACAAAGAAAGTCAACGACAATGAGCGCCCTACTCCATTGATACGTCTAAATGGCCGCTGAAAGAAAATAGTTGGACCCATGAGGACCTATACGTGTCCCTTACCGTAAGCGGAAGGTATTCCTTTGTCCGGCAACGCCCGGCTACTTTCGCGACTTGCCGCATCCTTTCGCCACATTCGCGTCTTGAACTCGACACTCACAGTGACTTTTCCAGTCCCGGAGAACAATCAGTACCCTCAGAGTCTCAGCCTTTGAGCATAGGTTGCATCTCTACACTCCGAAGGCTGTATCAAATGTTGCGCAGTATCGTAGAAGGCGATGGTGACAACTACTCATGGAATCACTTGTCCTTTGTCAGGACGGCGGCTGCTGCTTCTGCTCACAACATTCACCATTCAACATCATGATCGTGATATATTCCGGCTCCCTCTCCTAGGTCCTGTTTCCTTTTTTTTTTTTCTGAATTCGACACGTCTTCATGTATGCTGTGACGAAATGGACAGCCTTACCAGCGCGTCGTGAACTAGGCCCAACTACCTCGGCGCATCTAACTCTTCCTACTGGGGCCATCATTAGGTATGGTACTCACACAGAGGAATGGGAAATGGTTTCGATTTGTTGTGGGCTGTTCCATCTTGTTCCTCCGTATAACGACCGTGTGTATTCCTGTTCGCCGCACATGCCGCACACGTCGTAGTCCAAGCCTTGATCCTGCTTGTATCACACTTTACGCTCACGTCGACAAGGCCCAGAATTGTCATCATTACTATCTTCATGCGGGCGATGGAGTGACCCCACCACCTTTGCACCACTCCATCATCAAGAGCACTGTAAAACCGCTGGGACCATGGTAGCTCAGTGGGAACAAACAGTTCACATATGTGCGTTGATTTCAATTGATATGCATCGTCTTCCCAACTAACAGCGGTGCCACGTTAAAAGCGGGATACACATGATGCAGCCCACAAACGACTCCTGCGACATTCTACATCATACATCGAGCATGTACAAGATTTACATCACGAACTAGATCGTCATGGGACTCCTTGGATTTCTAGCGTGAACTGTTCGCCGTGCTCGCCGTTGAACTTCGTCAATGTATTTTACACTTCAAGGTTGCCTTCGGAAGGTCGTGATCCTCCTGTGAATCCACTGATATCATAGTGGCACTTGATACATTGTCCATAACCCTTATTGTTCATAGACCTTCTCTATATCCCAATTGTCTTACCTAATCCCAACAGGACAGTGCAACGAAAAGCATTCTGTCGATCTATCGTATGAGTATTGCCCAGTGTTAGTGAACGGATGCAGTGGAGGTTGAAAGAGGTTACTACAACAAGCGGAACAGACTTCTGATCTGTGCGGCTTCCTTGTCCTGGAAGACTGGAAGGGGCAGTTAGCCTGGTGATTATTGTACCCTTAGTAGCCCATACTCCCCGAGCTCGATGAGGTATGAGCGAATCGAGCTTCTGGATGTTGCCGTCCGAACGCTGCGCGCGTCGTGATTTCTCTGTGCTTTCATTGCAACTTTTGCTCCTGATGATAAAACATAGTGGATGGGGAAGCAGCAGATCGGAAGCGCGATGGGTGCATACGACGTAGGCTATATTTAGCGCCGAAGACGATGGTTGTTTGGCAACGGCTTGCAACGGCCATTGGACAGGTGCATTGTCCGAGGCACAGGCGCCGAGCAGGCCGCGCTGCGTGGCTCCGCAGTATGGAAGGATACATAAACGTCGAGGGCAACCCCGCGTCTCCATCTCTTCCTCCTCCCTTCCACGCCTCCTCCCTCCGTCTCCTTTGTCCTTCATTTTCTCTTCATTTTCTTTCAAGGCAGGGCCTTCAGTTCCTTCAAGTCAGCTAGTCTATCCGAGCGTCGTCGCCACATCTTCATTCCTTCATCGTCCTCTTTCGCTACATATTCACGACAATCCTCGCTCTCTCTGTCAATATGCAGCTCGGTCTTGGTCTTACTTCGCTTCTGGCAAGCCTCGTCGTCGCCATCTCTGCACCAGAGTTGGTTGATGCTGCTCCTCTCAACCGCATTGCCCCTGTCAGCCGTCGTGCTCCTGGTGGCATGGTCACCATGCCCTTGAAGCGCATTCAGCAGAGGGATGATCTCCACCCCCAGCTCGTACGCTTATTCCACCAAATATATACCTTCAAATTTTATTGAGAAGTCTTTTTGTGATATCGTATAGCTTCTCCAACAGCACATCAATAGGTCTCACCGTCGTTTGGCTCGCATGACTGGCCGGGACGAACCCACGAAGCGTGACCTCGAGAACGCCATCGCCAAGCGTATGTACCACATCGAGAAGCGTGGCGAGTCCATCGAGGCCCGTTTCAACCGCAACGGCTTTAGCAGCTCTGACCTCAAGGCTAATGCGTTCGTCTATTTTCGTCACAATCACATAACACAGTCCATTCTGATTCCGCATTTGTTCCCGTAATAGGAAGAAGGGTGCCGTCGCTGCTGCCAAAGGCAAGAAGAAGGGCAAGGGTGCTGCTGCTGCCGCCGGTGCAGGTGCCGGAGCCGCTGCTGGTGCCGGTGCTGCTGCTGCTGCTGGCTCCAATGCAAGCGCTACCGCCACCGCATCTGCTGCCGCAGGTTCTGGCACTGGCATTTCGCAAATCGATGTCGACGCGGAGACCAACGGTGGTTTGACCGCAGCCAACACCCCCACGGGCAACAACAGTCTTGGTCTTGACATTGAGGCCAACGACGTTGGTTACATTGCGACCGTTCAGATGGGTACACCCGCGACGGACTTCAAGTTGCTCATGGACTCTGGCTCTGCCGATCTCTGGGTTGGCTCCGCCGATGGATGCCAGTCGAGTGCTGGTGGTGACTGCGTGCGTTATATCAACTCTTCGTTGAGGATCATTGTCTAACTCGATTTAACAGGGAAACCACACTTTCCTCGGCACAGCCTCCTCTTCTTCCTTCGTGAACACGAACACGGCTTGGCAGATCACTTATGGCTCCGGTGCCGTTTCTGGTGATATCGTCACCGACAACCTTGTTGTCGCTGGCCTCAGTCTCAACGCTCACACATTCGGTGTTGCCACTGAGGAAACCCAGGACTTCTCCGACGACTCTGTTCCTTTCGACGGTCTCATGGGTCTCGCGCAGAGCGTAAGTTGCGATTGATCTATTTCTACATTCAGAGTGTGACTAATCGTTTAATCTCTTGATAGACCCTTTCCGAGCAACAGACACCCACCCCCGTTGAATCACTTGCTTCTGCCGGCCTCATTGACTCCGCCACAACTTCCTTCAAGATCTCTCGTCTCGCCGATCAGGCAAACGATGGTGAAATCACTTTCGGTGGTCTCGACTCGTCCAAGTTCGACGCCTCTACGCTCACTACGATCGCAAACGTCAACACCGAAGGTTTCTGGGAGGCAGCCGTTGACTCATTCAGCGCTGACGGTCAAGATCTCGGACTTACTGGCCGCACTGCCATCCTCGACACCGGCACCACCCTCATCGTTGCTCCCGCTGATGACGCCGCCACCGTTCACGCTGCCATCCCCGGTTCTCAGTCTGATGGCCAGGGCGGATTCACCATTCCTTGCACCACCTCGACTTCGATCGCGCTGACCATGAACGGCACTTCCTTCGCTATCGACCCCAGGGATCTTCTGTTTGCCCCCGTGGACGCGAACGACCTCACAGGCGACTGTGTCTCCGGTATCTCAAGTGGTAGCGTCGGTGGCGCCAACGAGTGGTTGGTCGGCGATGTCTTCCTCAAGAACGCGTACTTCTCCACCAACGTGAACACCAACCAGATCCAACTCGCCAAGCTCGTTTAGAGTTTCGAGGTTTTCTTGGATCGGGTCGTGGGTCGTGCTTCCAGGGCTCTTCCGGAGAGGTTGCGGGTTTTGTGTCTTTTGCGTGTTATGTATTGCTGTGTACGATGTTGTGGACCGGCTTCGCTTTTCGTGCTCGCTCATATGGGAATTGCTGCTTCATCTTTACTTATTATTTCCCTTTCTTTCTCTGTGCCCACTCACTGCTGGTGTAGACCTGGGTTGATGCTTACTACTGTCGGTTGCGATACTTGTACTGCGTCCAGTACGCGCGTCATTTGTCTGTTACCTGCACATCACATTCTAACTATCGGCCTCCATCTTCATACTGCTCGTCGTCATGGGTTTGGGTACAGCACTTTTGCATTCACATGGAACTTGAACGTCTCGGAGGCGGATGATTGATAGACCTCGACTGGTCGGCGGGAACGGAGTGTTGTACGCTTGTTTGCTCCCAATGACTATACTCGAGGTTGGAGGAAACCGAAGGAAAGAAACAGAAAGAAACTCCAGGAGTGCGATTCGTGATATCGATGGATCGAGTGACGCCACAAGGAGAGTGGCGAGGGGTGAGTTGTCTTGAGTTGTCGGAGGATGTCGGACTGTGCGAGGAAAGTCTGACAGCAAGTTCCGACAGGGGATGCGTTCGACGGTAGGTCAAGTACGTTCGATGTTTCGTCCGTTCCTGTTCGATACCGCACGCGTTCTTGGTCTACGGCGGCCACCTTGGCTGTACTTAGCACCAAGTCCGAGGCGCTCACTATGATAACCATCGCTATCATTGACAGCGCCGTACAACCTACCAGGGGTCTACACAATAGACGAGCGTGCGACTAGGAACTGTAGATGTCGTAAGGTATCTAGATGCTGACTCGCAACACATGTTCGCCCTCTCTGCTACACGTCTACAAGTACAATATTGTACGACGAATTGTGTATCTTTCCTCTGACTCAGTCAACGCAGCATGACCTCTCGACGTGCTGAGCTCGATGAAATCTTCGGAACACTCCACCCTTACGAGATTCCTTGGAGAGACCGACAGCTTTTCCTCCAGTCTCGTGGATACATGCTTCGCCCAAGACTTCGCCCAGGTTGGCAGCCATCGTGGAGGATACCGGGCAACACGACTCCAATTGGACTTTGCGAGGACTCCTGCTGTCTTTCTGTGAGTCGCACCATCTGCTCCATGCTAGCGTAAAGTCGTGACCTCTTCGATAAAGGGACGCAAGCCGTGCGTGGATGCAACCAGAATATCGGACGGGGAGTTGGTGTTTATCAAGCGAGTCAAGACTGACGACGACGAGTCTCGCATTGCCCTCTATCTTTCCGACAATACTTTTCGCCAGGACACTCAAAACCACTGTGTCCCCATCATCGACTACTTCGAAGATTCAGACGATCCCTCTATATCGTATCTTGTTATGCCCTTCCTGTCTAGCATAGATGGCCCACCTTTCGAAACCGTTGGAGATGTGGTAGAATTTTGTGACCAGATTCTAGAGGTAGGCGTCTGAATATCACCATCCTTTGGAGTCCTCTGATGGCTTCGAACAAGGGATTTGTCTTTCTCCACGAACGTGGAGTAGCTCATCGGTATGACGCCGGATCCTCTTCAGAATCGATCCAAACTCATACATTGTGCCCAGAGACTGTGCTTCAAACAATCTCATGATGGATGCTAGTCGTATGTACCCCAAGGGTCATCACCCACTCCATGAGAGTTTTCTCCCTAGCTTCGAGGACTGGGCACCTATAATTGCGCGCTCAGCTGCCCACGTCAAATACTATTTCGTCGACTTTGGAATATCATCCTCGTTTTCCCCTTCGGACACGGAACCCAAACTAGTCTTAGGAGAAGACGGTATTGACCAAGAGGTTTCCGAACTATCGGACACTGTTCCCTACGACCCGTTCAAGGTGGATGTATTCATAATGGGCAACGTTTTTCGGCGTAATTTTTACGACGCGAGTCTTGACTCCACATTCGTTATTGATGCGTTCGGATCTAATGGGCCTGTAACAGGTTTTCTCAAACGTCGGGTTTCTCAAGCCATTGTTCGAACCCATGATACGTGCAGATCCTTCATCAAGGCTTCCCGCAGAACAGGCGTTGGCTCTCTGGAAAGAAATTCGCCCCCACATATATTCTGTACATAAGTCCTGGAGGTTGCATAGACGGGATGAGTTCATCGGCGACACGTTCCTCCTCGACTCCTTCTCCTTCGTCAAATCTGGTTATGACACGGTTAAATCAATCGTAGGGTGGTGAAGTTTCTGCGGATGGAAATAAATTCCCCTAGCGTTGTTTGTCCAAATTGTATGTATGTGTGTACCATGTCGCCATCACGCTTCGCTTTTGCTGTCCAGTTATTTCCTTGATTATGCTGCGGGCTACTCTCGTAGCTTGCTTCCTTACGCTCGCCGTCGATGTCGTCGACGGAAATCAGTAGAGAAGCTCCGAACCAGATACTTCGCCTCCATACCCAGAAGGTAAAACATATAAATACGACCCCAACAAGAATAATCGTCCAAGAGTAAAAGTCATGTCCGTCATCATTGCACACTACTCGAGACCACCGTTTCACCTCAATCTCCATACCTCGCCGCAATCACCTCATCTTCCGCCCGTGGGCCTGCCCCCTTGAACGCCACGGGCGTGTAATCCTGTCTCACGCTTCGCGACTTCCCGCCTTTCCTGATGCAAACCGAGAGTGCGATAGCACAGAGGACGATGCCGACGAGGACGTTTCCACCGAGCAGGCCGATGATGACGGGGCCGTAGGTGTTGAGGCTATTAGATGAAGTCTCTGCGTCTGCTGACGACGACGATACAGACGAGGCACCTGCGACAGCGTCTGCCGAGTCGTCATCGTCGTTGTCATCAGAGGACGAGGAGAAGGCATTCTTGTACTGGTCTGGGGGAAACTCGGGCGGGTACGACTGGAGGGTTTTTGGGCGAGACTTGTGGAAGTCGGAGAAAGCGGTATCCGGGTCTGTGAGTGACAAGAATTGGAGGCTCGCATTCTCTGTGGTGAGATTCCCATCCCCGCCATAAGTACCAAAATTAAACCTGCCCGAAGATTCATCATTAAACATCGCTCCGTGATTGTAATTTGAAAAAGCGTACACAGAGTAAACGTTCCTCAAGAAGGCATCTCCGAGAAAGATGTCGTATGGGAATCCTTTAGGATCGAAGTCATTCGGCACATATAACCCCTCACAAAGGACACCGTCGACATCGTCGATCGTCCTTTCAACGATCCTGGTCAAGTCCAAAGGATGCACAGGATAGTCAACCCCACTGTAGAACTTGGTGTCAGTAGCGTTTTACCCATGCAGAACGGAATGATTTCACCCGATTGTAACAGTCACGTTGGGGAGCTCAGCTGTGCATGGAACGAGCCACAGCGAGTCCACATCGTCAAAGACAGCGCCTGGTGCTTGGCCGTAGATGGCCTCACATAAGGCTGGATCGGGTAACGAAACGGCGGTGGAACCAGTGTCGAATAGTGCCAAGGCCTTGCCTGACGGTACACTCTGGATGTTGGAGCTTAGGTTCTGGGGTACCCCGTTGACCTTGAAGTCGTCGATGAGGGCAGTCCACTGTTGGATCAAGTCACCCTCATCAGGATTTTGGAAGTGCGGCACATGAGGGGCGTAGGCGATGTTCTCGTATGACTCGATGTATTCACTGATGGAAAAGATACCGTTGGCTATATCCTCGAGATCGTCCGTTCGACCGAGTAAAATAGACAGGAAGTCAGGCGACGAGGGGTCCTGTGCAAAGACATTCTGCAGGAAGGGTTTGCCGCCAAAGGATCCCTTGGAGATGTTGAAGAATACCTCCGCAAAAACACCTGAGTCCGAGGCAGTGCTCAAGCCCATTCCCATTATGCCTCGGACTCCGTCAGGGAATAACGATGTGTCGAACTCCGTCACCTGTGTTAATGCCTTGAGAAACGTATTAAACAACGAGCAAACCCATCTGTACGGACATTGGTTGCGTTCACAAAAGCTATTACCGGACAACGGTAATGTCAGGGTCTATTCAACTCGTGCCATGCGGTTCCGAGCATGCTCGCGTTGCGTACCTTGAGAGGATACCGTATGCGTCCCCATAGATACTTCTGCGAAAGCAACAGGGCCGGTGGCGCTTCCAGTGCCATATCCAAGGTATACCGAGCTATTAGCGCTGACGTTCAAGTTCGGAATCGGTGTCTCTGGAAGGACCCAGAGGTTGTCAGAGCCTGACAAGAACGAGTCAGATATTCGAGCACTCTACAGTAGAGGAATACAAATTCAAACCTGTGTCAATTTGCACTTCTATGACTGTGATGGGATATGTGAGAAAGTGCACCATGCATCATAGCATAAAACCAAGAACAGACCTATCCCCCCCACTGTGACATTGGCGACATACTGTGCGTGTGTGAGTATTATTAGCTTTATGCAGCAGGTGATAGATCAATGTTATGAACGCACGAGCCTATCATCGCTATTTATGATGCCGACGTTTCCACTGTTATCTGAGGAATTGACGGCGGCTGATTTGACGGAGGCAGAAAACCCGTTAGAGGTTGACACAGCGCGCCGTTGGACAGGTAGCTGCAAAGCAAGAGAGTAAAAGACGAAGGAAGCGAAAGTCAACGCGAAGGGAGCCTTCATAGCTTCACAGAGACGATGGACGATGTGCCAACAATCCCTTCGAGGCCCCCATTTATACATTTCGTTTACTCTCCAGAATGAGCGCCGCATACGGGCAACAAGGCGAGACGACATCCCGGCTAACAACATTCATCAACGGCACGCAAGAACGGCGCGTCCACCATACCCGGAGCGCTGTGATCCATGAGACCGTGCGGCGGCGTTTCTTTCAATCAACATACCAGGCGATGCATTCGAGTCAAGGCAGAGTATATGAAACGTACCGTCAGTCGAGATCGCGAACGATGTGCTGTGATATAAGCTATACACATCGCCACAATGAGGCTGTTTACTCTGAAAAGCTTCTTGACTGGGGCCGCGGATTGTTTGAAGCAGGGCAGTTGGCGACTGGGTGACGGCAAGTACGAGCACGATCAAAACTGGAGGATACCGGTGTGCTGTAAGACATAGGTACTGTATATCAACTCACATCGAAAGAAACTCACCGTCCTCAAAATCCCACCACCCCCAAAACCCATTCCCAAGCCGCCCCCGTGACCCACGTCCGATCCCAGATTCCCAAGGCCTCCTTAAGTCCAAGTTTACAATCGCGGAAACAGGCAGGTATAGCCCACAGGACCAGTCTGGATCAATAACTGTCAGCCGAAATCTCCCAGGCTGCGGAACACCGACATGCTCCACCACGCACAAGAGAAAGAGAGGGAAATCCAAAATTGTCCGGTGCCGTTCCATTGCGAGCGTGTAAATAAGCGGCTGAGTAAAGAAGGAAGAGTAAAGGAACAACAAACAACAAAGAGATAACGATAGAAGCGTTACATATGGACATATGAACATACGAACATCGTCTTTTGAGTGCGTCGAAAGCCGCTGGCACAATAAGAGAAATGCGAAAGCGAAAAGGAAAAACAGCATAATCGCCAGTCATGATCAAAGTCTAAAGACCAGTGCTAGTGCTGGTGATGGGGTCAAGGTCCGATCCATAGTGATGTGCGAATCCACGAGTGAGAGAGAGAGTGAGAGAGAGGGGAAACAAACAACAGAGGGCAGACTGAGATATAAAGAACGATAAAAGAGAAATAAACAAATGTCCGTTGATCAGCCACCAGAGGGCCTATCGACGTACGGCTGACGAGACCGTGCTGCGATACGTCATAAATTTTAAGAATAAAGAGCAACCCGCTCAGAGCCCAGAGCTCCATATACTCCTTCCTTTTCCTTCGACAGCCCCGTGCCCGTGTCGGTGGCCGCCGTGGACGTGAGCAGCGTCCCGCGTCTTCCTATCGAACCTCTCGGAGAGAACAGCAAGTTTCGAACGAAACTCGTCCATGCCGATGTAGGCGCCGCACATGCGGCGTTTGCCCGTGAAGGCTGAGCGGCCGTGCAGCACGCGGTGGTTGTCGATGGCTGTTATGTCGTCATCATCGCAGGGGTGTAAGTGTGAGTTGGGGGAAAAGAGGAAGAGAGGGAAAGAGAGTGGGCTGGGATGAACGCACCGATGACGGTACCGGGGGTTAGTTGCACCCAGTACTCCGATTCTGAACTGGTAAGACCTTCGTTCCAAGTCCGAATAGCATCGTACCTACATCGGAAAATCGGTCAAGTTTCGGTAAAAACCATTAATTAGCATACGAGGTTTAAAAAACGTACCATTGCAGCATTTTGCCGCGCGGTACACCCTTGACCACGCTCCGATCATCATTATTCCACCTCACAGACCGCAGCTCTTTCGTATATCCATCCACACCCAGCACAGGCCTCTCATCAAAATAGAAACTATCCTCTTCGCCCGCAGCATGCGCCGGGACAGGCACCGTCGCGAGAAGACGATACAATTCCGGGTGGCGCTCGCGAAGAGTTGTGGCTACGTGGAAACCGTCGACGAGCAGTGTGGCACCACCGGTTCCCTCGGTGTGCGAGAGAAGATGGAAGAGTTGGAGGCCACAGGGGTCGGACTTTGAAAAAGTAAACAAAACAACAAATTCAGAAGAAGAGCGTGGGAGACGGAAAGTAAGGGAAATGTAGGCGCACAAAGTAGGTGTTGTCGGTGTGCGCGCCGAGGGCCAGGTTGGTGTAGGCGGTATCGCCACGAGCGAGGTCAGCGGTGAAATCCCAGAACTTGCCATCTATGGAGAGGTGAGCCCGGGAAAAAGGTGTGTATGCACAGAAGAGAACAAATGATGACGCCTACAGTGCGTTTCGCGGATGAAGCCTATACGGGTCGACAGCTGTTCTGTAGCTTCCGGCGTCGGGGGCACACCTGCGACGAAGCAGAAACCGAATCTGTCCTGGTGACGGAACGTGTTCACAGGAAGTGATTGGCAGGAGACTCGGAGGAATGACTGACGATCTGAGATAGCCACCTATAGAGGCCATCGCCACCCGGCGCCATGACCTCCTCGTAGGCCACTGACGGGGGACCTTGGGCGATCTTGGATCCCCAGAGGATCTTCCTGCGTGCGTGAGAGCGTGGTAAGCGAATAGACGTCAGCCCTGGAAGGGGGAAGGACTTGCTCGTTTCGACTAGATTGCAGCGCGGGGGGATCATAGCTGTTCGCCTTGAGCCATGACCAAGGATAGAAAGACGCGTGAGGCTGTGGTGGGGAAGGCCCTTTTAGGGTTTTTGGTGAAGATCAGCGCGAAGGCCGCCATCACGGGGATCGACGTTGAACATACAGGTGATCTGCAAGCCTTGTTGGTTCGAACGGACGGAGACGGGTTCAATATCTGGTGGAATCTAGTGTCTACTTTAACATATGGACGTGGACTACAGGCTGCACCGTGGCGGCCCACCTCAAACGTGTTGACGAGACGCTGTTTTGTTACAGGATGGAAGCACTCAGGGCAGCGACAGTGGTCGCGCAGCCAGACATGGTGACTTGCGCGTCCGACTGGGTCAGCTTTGGCGAGGGATAGATAGAGGAAAGAAGGCGGGTTGCTCACTACTTCGACCGCTGATTGTCATCCCATTTTATTAAAACCTCGTGTTGATCTGCGGTGCTCGTGGGAGACCTTTCGTAGTCCACAGAGTACGCGCTCGGAGATGGACGCGAGACTTGTTTAATGGCCACTGCCGACGATGCCGGGCGAGTCAAGAATGGCTTTTGGACCAGGGACTGGCGGTCGGTCTGTTCGACAGGAGGTCAGTTGGCCCAGGGGCGTCTGCCACGAAGCACGAAGCACGCACGGAGATTTGGCGAGCCCTGACGGTTGGCGCCGTTAGTGCCCTCGCGAAAGACGACGCTCGGGCCATTTCGGAGAGCGTACGGAGGGCGAGCATGGTGGGGAATGAGAGCGGGGGAAAGGGGTGAGAGAGGGGATATTATTTCAGGGATTATTGTGGAGGCGGGTGAGCGCATGCGGGAGGGATCCAGACCGCACCGTCCTGGGAATCAGCTGCTGTGGATTGTCTGTTCCTGTGCGAGCACATCGCAAGGGCAGCACCATCGCTTGTATTTCTCGGCATTCGTAGCGTACAGCGACTTCCTAACTCCTTCCTCTCCACTTTGTCCATCAGAATTTACAACTCCTCGCTACTTGCCGCTCCGGCCCGCCCCATCGGCCCACGGCCGCCCTCGGCCGACAGCGAACCAGAACAGAAAAGTTTCGAGCACGCTCTCTGACTCGTCCATCCTCCTTCATAGTCAACCACAACAATGTCCTTCGCGTCCCGTTCAGCCAGCGCACTCCGCGCCGCCTCGCGCCGTGCTGCTCCAAAAGTCGTCGCGAAGCCCGTCCAGGCCGCGTCGTACTCCATCCTCGCCCGCTCTGCTGCGTCTGCCGTCCCCCGGAGAGCAGCTGTCCAGGTCCGTCCGTATCCTCCGATGCAGGCATACAAATATTCATCACAGAGTCTTCACAGGGCGTCCGTGGTATCAAAACTCTCGACTTTGCTGGTTCCAAGGAGGTCGTCTACGAGCGCAGCGACTGGCCCCTCGCGAAGCTCCAGGACTACTTCAAAAATGATACCCTTGCTCTTATTGGCTACGGCTCGCAAGGCCACGGTCAGGGCCTCAATGCTCGCGACAACGGTATCAACGTCATCGTCGGTGTTCGTGAGGGCGGCGAGAGCTGGAAGCAGGCCCAGGAGGACGGTTGGGTATGTTCACCCACCCTCTAACCGTCACCTCCTTTTTTACAACTCCTGTCCAGGTCCCCGGCGAGACGCTCTTCTCCATCGAGGAGGCCATCAACCGTGGCTCCATCATCATGAACCTCCTTTCCGACGCCGCTCAGTCGCAGACCTGGCCCAAACTTGCTCCCCTCATCACCAAGGGCAAGACCCTCTACTTCTCGCACGGCTTCTCCGTCGTCTACAAGGAGGACACCAAGGTCATCCCCCCCACTGACGTCGATGTCATTCTCGTCGCACCCAAGGGCTCCGGCCGCACCGTCCGCACCCTCTTCAAGGAGGGCCGTGGTATCAACTCTTCTATTGCTGTCTGGCAAGACGTCACCGGCAAGGCCAAGGAAAAGGCTACCGCTATTGGTGTCGCTATCGGCTCTGGGTACATGTACGAGACCACCTTCGAGAAGGAGGTCTACTCTGACTTGTACGGTGAACGTGGTGTCGTGAGTATTGTTAAATCTTTCGCGCGATATCAAACGTGCTCATCCATGTTTTACAGTTGATGGGCGGTATCCGTAAGTTTCAACCGTGATACTTCAGCTCGCCTTCAGATATTGATGGAAGTATACGATCGTAGAGGGTATGTTCCTTGCCCAATACCAGGTCCTCCGCGAGAACGGCCACTCCCCCTCGGAAGCCTTCAACGAGACCGTCGAAGAAGCCACCCAATCCCTCTTCCCCCTCATCGGCCAATACGGGTACGTTTTCCTATTCCTCCCACTTCCACACAATCTAACTCGCACTAAACTACCACACACAGAATGGACTACATGTACAACGCATGCTCCACCACCGCCCGCCGCGGCGCCCTCGACTGGGCTCCCAAATTCGAACAGGCCAACCTCCCGGTCTTCCGTGCGCTCTACCAGAGCGTCCGTGACGGAACCGAGACCCGCAAATCGCTTGATTTTAATGGAAGGAGCACGTACCGTGAGGATCTCGCGAAGGAGCTCAAGGAGATCGACGAGCAGGAGATCTGGCGCGCAGGTCTGTTTATCCTCTCCATTCCCGCCTTCCCGCCTTCCATTATTATGTGCTAGGAAACTATACTGACTGGCGTTTTGCATTGAACAGGCAAGACCGTGCGCTCTCTCCGTCCCGATGCCAAGCCTTGATTATCATGAGCACATACGTTGGTAGTAGTTCTGCGTGGCCCTTGGAAAAAGCACGGCATTCGTGCACACACTTCTCGGTATTTGTATCTATGTCTTGTTTCACGACGGTTAATTCGACGCTCGTTTTTGGTTTGCTCTTTGCGCTTGATGTGTGTTTGTGTGCACATTCGGGTATCTGTCCTACGGGTTTGATGCGACTCGGCAGTTCTTACCTGGTGCAGGTGCGGTAGTCGCGGTAGAGACCTCAGGTTGCTGGACTCACGTTCGACTGTGCTGCGTGCTGAATGCTTAGTGCTTAGTGCTATCCTGCCGCGGTGGATGCGAGAACGAGGCCACAACTACATTGACCGTATCCAAGGTAGTGTTCTGAAGAAATAGGCTGGCGACAGCAGTCTGTGTCACCACTTCAGCGAACGACGGTCCAAGGGTCCAGGGGGGATCGCCCATCGAGCCCTTACTTAGAGCTCGCGCATATCGCACGTTAAATACCTCGGCTTTGAGGTGGATAAGGGTGTGGGTGTGTGGATGGCAATGTGGATATGAATGTGGGGCTTGCCAACTCTGTGGATCCACGGATCCCTGTATATTTGCTTCCTCGGCGGCCGAGCCTGATCAGAGGGAAGAAGACGTGTGTTGAAGACGGTCGTGTTATAAGCGGCATCTAGTGCGTACGATTTCGAGTGCTAGGTGATGTCGTCGAGCTTACTAGCTATTAAACAACAGATATTCCGATGTCGGAAACGGGTGGATTTTTCATGTGGGGCTGTACGTCTTCCCGCTGGACTATGAATACCACTGCATACTTCAAAGTTCGTGGACATCCTATAGTGGGAACAATACACATCCACCCTAGTATCCGGAAGTTTAAAATGATCCACCGATGCTCCGCCAGTCGGTATACCTGTCTATAATATCGTGCACCGTCGACTTTCAAACGACCACTCATACCGTGACCAAAACACACACCTACATCCACCTGCAGACGTCGTCATCATGTCCTCCTCCATCCACAGAGCACTCCTCACCGAATCCAAAGGCGCGCCACTAATCCTCGGGACGCTCCCCACGCCCAAACCCGGTCCAGGTCAGCTTCTTGTTAAGATCTTAGCCACGACAATCAACCCGGTGGATACGTATCAGGCGCGGGGCCTCCTCGTCGCTTCATGGCCTAATGTATGTGGATTCGACGGGGCTGGGATTGTGGAGGAGGTGGGTGAGGGCGTTACGGGCTTTGCGAAAGGGGACAGAGTGTACGTGGCCAGGGTCTAGCTCGCTTTCGATGCCCAGGCTGACGGTTCAACAGCATGTATGGTCCTGATGCAGCTCCTGCGAATGGGAAGACATGGCAGGAGTACGCACTCGCACTCGCATCCGTGACTGCTAAGGTCTGTGGTTTTGCTCATCATGTACTTTGTCCGCCATTCATAACATCCCACCACCACAGATCCCCTCTAACATTTCCTTCGAGAAAGCGGCGACCATCCCGCTTTGTCTCTCCACTGCCGTCGTAGGCCTCTATGGACAGCTGAGGGAAAACCACGGTGGTGCGGGACTCGTTCGTCCCTGGGAACAGGGCGGCAGGAACAAATATCATAACGAGGCTATCGTCGTTATAGGCGGCTCGACCTGCGTTGGTCAGTTTGGTGAGTAGTGCTCGCTTGCAAGTCCTGTCAACGTGGTCCCCTGACGGTCTTGAACCTTTCGAATCCGCGGGGCAGCTATCCAGATGGCTAAGATGTCCGGCTTCAGCCCCATCATTGCCACCGCTTCCTCGCGCAATGAAGAATACTGCAAGGCAGCAGGCGCGACCCATGTCATCGATTATACCAACACACCGTACGGACCCGCACTCGTCAAAGCCGTCTCCTCCATCACGACCGCACCGATCAAGGTGATCTACGACACCATCGTAAGCAAAGAGTCTCAACTGGCCTGTTGGTCCATCCTCGCACCTGCCGGTCAGCTCCTCTTGGCACATCCGGCTCCGCCCAAGGAGATAATAGGTGGAGACGGGTTCGTGGATCAAGATGGGAGGAGGGTGATTGGTGTGGCTGGAAGTGTGCATAATGACAAGGCGGGGGGCGATACAAGACTTGGGAAGAGTTTGTTTGGTGCGTTGGAGGGGATGGTGAGAGACGGGGATGTGAAGCCTAGTAAGGTCGAGTTGCTTCCAAAAGGTTTACTGGGCATCCCGGAAGGAGTAGAAAGGCTGATGGCGGGTAAGGTCAGTGGGAGGAAACTGGTCGCGAGGATTGCGGACACGCCTTAATGAGTTGCTACTGGCTGATGTATACCCTCGTCTCACACCGGTAAATGCTCCATGTTCGTGGACCAAGTTGAGCTGTGTCAAGCTGTCGCGCCGACCTGTTGGGTGGAGCTTCCAAGTTGATGTTACGGCATCTGAATTTACGTAAATGGCGTGCATACTATACCACGGCCGCGGCCGCTTGATGCCGAAATTGTTCTTTCGTTCTACGATCCGTCGCCGTCCTCACTTTGAGCAATCTTCAAGCCGTCTTTTGACTCGAACCTCCACATGCATGTAGAGTGACAATGTCCCTCCTCCTCAAAAATCTGCGACTACATCAAGTTTTCGGCGCCAACACCGATGTCGGGAAAACCATCCTCACGTCGGCTCTCGTACGCGCTTCGGCTTCGTTGAAAAATCAGGTATACTATCTAAAGCCTGTTAGCACAGGTCCCATGAAGGATGCCGATGACGAGTAAGTTGTTTCTGACAAGATAAAGTCGAGGGTAGGTACTGTGTGCTGACAATGTGCGACGCAGACACGTATTGCGGTATGCTGGCGCCCACAAACAATTCATCAAAGCGAACTGTCTATTTCGCTTCGATGAACCCCTCAGTCCTCATCTGGCTGCCCAGATGGCATCGGAAAAAGCAGGAGTAGATGTGTGTTGACTTGGTCTTTTTGTTGTACACTGCCATCTAATCTGGGCCTCCCCAGCTAGCACCACCATCTGACGAGACATTCGTAACTTCTGTGGCGACTTACATCCGACGATGTGCTACACAATCTCAAGAAGCCAGTCATATGTATGTCGAAACAGCAGGAGGTGAGATTCAATGACACTTTAAATTAGCGGTAAACCGACGTCATTACTCTTCTGTCCTCCTTGTGGTACTGGTCTGATCCCTTTCGACATCATTTTCACAGGCGTACACAGCCCAACATTATCTGGGACCACTCAGCTTGACAGCTACAGGCCTCTGTTTCTTCCAACTATTTTGATCGGCGACTCTAGACTAGGCGGCATATCATCCACGATATCGTCCTACGAATCTCTTCTTCTACGCGGCTACATCGTCGACGCCATTCTCCTATTCAAGGACGATTACTACCGGAACTACGAGTACCTCACTCCTTACTTTGCGGAGCGTGGAGTCCACGTCTCAGCGTTTGAACCACCACCACCTCTGGAGTCCGATCCGTCCAGGAACTTCGAGGTCACAGACCAATATTACGGCTCCCTAGTTCCCGATGACCAGCAAGGTGGACTTTTCGACATCCAGCGGCATCTAGACGATTGCCACGCAAAGCGGATAAGCGAGCTAGAGTCCATGCCACAACGAACGCTCGACACTGTCTGGTGGCCTTTCGTCCAGCACGGTCTCGTCAAAGGTCCCGCAGAAGTGAACGTAATCGACAGCGCTTCTCAAGATTTCTTCTCCATCTACAATGGCCACAAATCTTCCACAGCAACTACCCTCACTTCCCCAGACGCAGAGAAAGCGAATTCAAGTTCACTCCTCGAGCCTCAATACGATGGCTCATCGTCCTGGTGGACCCAAGCTCTCGGCCATGCTCATCCCTCTCTCACCCTCGCCGCCGCCCGGGCGTCCGGACGATACGGGCACGTCATGTTCCCCCAGGCGACGCACCTTCCAGCCCTCCAACTCTCCGAATTCCTCGTCAACAAAGGCCCAGGGAAGGGCTGGGCATCTCGCGCCTTCATCTCCGATAATGGGTCCACGGGCATGGAGGTGGCGCTCAAGATGGCTTTGCGGGCGTACACGGTACGACATGGGACAAAATACGAGGAGGACGGGAAGACGAAGAAGGCTCTTGGGATCATTGGACTGAAGGGAAGTTACCACGGAGACACTATTGGCGCCATGGATGCTTGTGAGGAGGGCGTTTATACCTGCGAGTGGCACCAGGCCAAAGGATACTGGTTCGATCCACCGAGCATTTCCATCCGTAACGGCGAGCCCACGGTGACTGTACCCCCCGCCATAGCTGCACACGGGAAACTTCCCTCAGAGCATATAGCAGTTGAAACTATCGCTTATGCTTACGATGTTCCTCGTCGGCTGCACTCGCCGCTTGCAGAGATCTATCGTGACTACACTCGGACCACCATCGAGAAACTGAAGCAACGACATGGACCATCATTCGCCGCCATGGTACTCGAACCCCTAGTCCTCGGTGCAGGTGGAATGGTCTTCGTCGATCCCCTCTTCCAACGCGTCATGATCGACACCGTCCGCGAGACATTCTCCTCTCCCCCTGCAACCCCCCAATCTGAGGACCCCACCACCTGGCGCGGTCTGCCCGTCATCTTCGACGAAGTCTTCGTAGGCCTCTACAGACTCGGCCTACAATCCACAGCTCCTCTCCTCGGCGTCAATCCCGACATCTCCGTCAACGCTAAGATCCTCACTGGAGGCCTCCTCCCCCTCGCCGTCACTCTCGCTTCCAACTCCATCTTCGAAGCCTTCTTAAGCGACAAAAAAACGGATGCTTTATTGCATGGGCACAGTTATTCGGCACACGCGGTGGGATGCGAAGTCGCGAACGAGACGTTGAAAATCATAGAAGGAATGAATGAGAATGGCGCCTGGGATGCGGCGAAAGATATGTGGCGGAATGTGGCGACACAGAGTGGAGAAGGTCTTGAGGGCGAGAAATCGGTCACTGTGAGCTCTGAGAGTGAGGTTTGGAGTTTCTGGGATCCAAGCTTCGTGGATGCGGTGTCGCAGCTGTCCAATACAGAAGAAGTCATGACGCTTGGAACTGTCCTTGCCATCAAGCTCAAAGACTCGGACGCGGGTACGTTACTTGTGAATCTCGTCTTTCTCACTGACGGATTGACTAACATCTCAAACTCAGGCTATCAATCTCATTCGGCACAGACCACACTGCAATCACTCAACTCGAAAGTGCAGAGCACAGACGACATCGTGTCCTCTGCGCCTGGAGGAGCACCATTCAGCATCCACTTCAGGACATTGGGAAATGTGGCGTATTTCATGACGAGTCTGAACACGTCTCCGGCCACCGTCAGGTCTGTTGAGGACAGAATATGGGCCGTACTGGGAGAGGCGAAGGAATAATATATGATTATATAGACCGATCGTGCAGCGTTTTCGGTAAAGTAGAATATGAATCTGACATCTTCGGGTTTTGACCGTCCTCTCCAACAATTCGGGAAGTATTCCGGGAGGATGAACGCCGCGCGCCTTGGGGTGAAAGGAACGTGTCATTGCAAAGATGCCTATCCCAAGTCCGCGTAAAGATACCCTTTTGTACCCTGCCTTTCCCATGCGCAGAGCCTACCCCGACCAATCCCTACAATCCCGAAAGCACAAGAAGGTATATGCAGCAGCTAGATTACTTGGAGAATGCGCGGATAATCTTGGCGGAGATGTGTAGGAAGAAAATGGAGGCGATGAAAGAGAGCGATAGGACGAGGACGATGAACGGGTCCCTGTAACATCGTTAATAACAGCAGCAATGTCAGCATATTCTTCAACCAATACTAGACGAGAGAGCACGGACACTCTGAGGCCGGGTGAGTCGTCGGTGTAGAGCTTGAGCATGGTGTTAGATGACCCGCCAGCACCTGCAGCTCGTGTGGAGTTTGGTTTCGAGACCTGTGCCGACGACGCGCCAGCGCGGCGACTAAACATATCCGTTAGAAACAATGAATATATTGTCGATTCACTGGGTAGAGCCAGTCATGCACAAAGTAGTACAGACCGAATTTGTGCGCCAGGAGGCTTAGCTACGGCATTGGCAGGGGACGCAGGGCGGGCGGAATCAGAGTCGGACTGCACCAGCAACAATTCTTGAGCAATGTGAGCAACAATGTATAGATTGGACGTACCATCGTGTGCGGGGTGGAAGGTAACGGTGAAGGTGAGTTGCAGCTGGCTGCTGGCACTTTCCGCGCGACGCTGAACAGCCCAAAGTGGCGACGTGGCCGGCTGACTCAGCATTCCCCGTCTTTCCCTCGACCACCACGCCGAATTGTACCCCGTCCTCACCGTTCACGACGATGGCCACCACCGTTCTTATCTCGACATTCCCGCCTTTCCCTACTCTTGCCTTCTCTGCACCCTCCGATATCACTCTCGATGGCCTCTACGAGTCGCTCTCTGACCGTTACCCTTTCCTGCCATCTTCCGATGACCTCTTCCTTAGCCCCCTCTCTGGAATCTTACCGGATGGATCCACCACGCTTGCATCTCTTCACTCCTCGGCCTCAGATGAAGAGACATCAGATCTCGTCTCGCTGAGACTGGCGCCACGAATGCGTGGTGGAAAGGGAGGCTTTGGGTCTCAGTTGCGTGCGGCAGGTGGGCGCATGAGCAGTCAGAAGACGAGCAACAATGACTCGTGTAGAGATCTCAGTGGACGAAGGTTGAGCACCATCAAGGAGGCAAAGAAGTACGTTTTGTGTCCGCTCTTCTCTCCTCTCAGTGCTGACATGCTTCTCTAGATTGGCAGAATACCTAGAATCAGAGCCTGATCGCAAGAAGGCTGCAGCAGAGGCTCAGAAGGCAAAGCTCGAGGCTCTCGAGCGTAAGCTGGGTATCGATAAGAACGGAGCCCCCAGCGGTGAGCCCTCGGTGGGCAAGAAGCGCCGCTTGGATGACACCGAGTTCATCGAGCAGAGCAAGGATATTGTGGATAATGTTAGGAGTGCGGTCGCAATGGGTGCGTTTCTCATGTCTTTCAAGCGCCCGACTTTCAACTTACATTGACTGATGATATTCCAGGCCTGCTGAAGAAGAAGAAGAAAATTAAGACGAGCCCTCCACCAAAGGAGCCATCCCCCAAGGATTCTGAGCCTGCTTCGTCTTCGTCCAAGGCCGCTCCTGCCCCTGTTACATCTGACGTCGCGGAGAAAGCTGTCGATGGACCTCCTGCATCTACTTCCACCGCAGCTCTTTCTGCCGTGGGTGCTTAGAGTGACTTGACGTTCCATTAGTGGTTGTGATTTCGGTCTCGTTCCTTGCATTGTGTATGTACTCCTGTCCGCGTGTCCTCCTCTATCGTTTTCTTTGTCTGGTTAATGTACTCCAATTCCTTTCTTCTTTATTTCTGAGAGCTTGCGCAAGATCCGTGTAGCTTTTCACTCGCTCGACACGATATCACTAGCCATAGATATCCGTACACAGTGGGATGACTCAAAGGCTGCGCTGAATTCGCAGCTCTTTCAACTTCAACATCATTCGTCCCAGTAAGTAATCTAACAGAGGGTCTTGGCCTTACCAAGGTATCAAGTTACCACGACGGTACATGGTGTCCGTTCTCCACTACTGCGGTTCCCTCTAGGCCATCATCAGTTACCCTTTCCTCGACGTTGAAGGTTGAACGTCGAGTCATTCATCTTCTGCGCACGCTGTCGTTCCGCGGCTTTCCCGCAGGTGCGATAGCCAAAATGTACACTGTTTCTGGGGTGGCCGAACCTGTGCGCCTACCTACCTCGTGTACCTTACCTTCGATCACGGTTCCTTACCTCATTGCTTCCGACGGTGAGTTCGGAAGACGATAAATATAAGAGCACGCTATCCTTCTCTTACTAGGCCCCCGTGCTTCCTCCCTCTCATTTGGTTGTCGGTACTTGAACAACGCGATTATGAGAGTCACTTTGGTTGCCTTGGCTAGCGCCGTCCACTTTGTCGCGTCCGTCATCGCGTCTTCTGACTTTCAGCTTCCGTTGACACTCAATGGCCTCATCGACGAGTCTACTTTCACTCTCGATCCTGGATTCGTCAATGAAGCTGGCTTTGACTTCAGTATTCTCGGCAACCAACGTTTGGTGGAGCTGGAAGACGGCTCTGTAGCATGGATGACCGAGTTAGACAAGGTTGACAGAATAGTGCGACTACGAAGGCTTGTGATGTTGCTGAGAGTTCGTTCTTTGTTTCGTAGATCAAGATGAAGGCTCAAGGTCACTGGTTCGTCGACATGTGAGTCGTTCAACAATATTTCATGCCGTAGTACGATTATTGACCAGACTACCCTCTTCAGCACGGAAACACAGGACTTGGGCTCGCTTTCCCATCTCCGCAAGACGTTCAGTGAGTTCGTTGCAATTGAGAAATCTACCCGGTCCCAGCGACTTGTTGTGCTGAATTGAATAACGCTGTGTTCCTGTATCGCAGACTTCCCCACGAAGATGAACGCCTCGGAAAAGGTCAAGAAGGTGATCGGAACCCTTTCTACTGAGCTTCCGATTTCGGTCTTGGAGAAGATGACGGGATACTTCACGAGATGTGCGTCCCAACTTGCTCTCGCACAAAAATTGATACACTACGAACTGAATTGTATACTCAGACTATATGTCCAAGGTGCCGCTCCTCATTTCGGATTGTCGAGGCCCATGTTACAGCTTTGCTGACGCAGTTACATCCAGACTGGGCGCGAGAGTCAGGCATATTTGGCCTCGAAAATTGAAGAGGTATGGTACTCTCGTATACTCTTGCCTCGCTCAGCTCATCAATCCGGGTACACTCAGGTTACCACCAGCTACGCCTCCCCAGCCCTTCAAAGTCTCATCACACAGACGGAGTTCAAACATATATGGGGCCAGAATAGCATCGTAAGCTCTGACTTCTGTTTAAGTGAACATGCAGAGACGCTAACAAAGACTATTAGATTGTTCGCATCAACGGATCCGCGCCAACCGACGATGGAGTCGTCGTAATCAGTGGTATGCTCTTCTGCCGCGCACTCAGCTCTTGCCCTTGTTTATATTTTTCGATATCTATTTCAGCTCATCAGGATAGGTGATCAAACATACCTTACGAGACATTCATTCGCGTTTATTCCTGTTCGCATAGTACAAACAAGATTCCCTGGCTACGCTCTCCTGGCGCGGACGACGATGGTACGACCGTAGCTATCATCATTCGAATTCATGACCGCTGACCCCTTTCTCTCACTACCAATTCATTTTGCTATCCTCTCAGGTTCTGGTACTGTCACAATCTTGGAGGCTTACCGTGGTCTCATCGCCGCGGACTTCCGACCGGTTCAGAACGTCGAATTCCACTGGTACGCTGCCGAGGTATGGTCAGGGTTTCCTACCCATCTCCGCTTATCACCAGCTGTGGTTCTCGCTCTCCAGTCAGGTAGCTTACTATGTATTGTGTTCACGTCTGCAGGAGGGTGGGCTTCTGGGATCTCAAGCTGTAGTCTCTGCATACGAGAAGGCTGGCGCGAACGTCCTTGCTCAGATACAGGTCTGCCTATATTCTCGTGTGCACGAGTGACTGTCAGATTTTTGACGGCTTCTACACAGTTTGACATGACGGCTTGGGTGGCGAATGGGTCTGAAGAGGTGATCGGGATCTACAGAAAGTTCGTGGATGATGAGTAAGTGTTTTCCCCGCGCCTCATCTTATGTTGAATCGCAGTGTTTGATACGATATATGATGTATCGTTATAGCTTGACCGAATTCAACAAGAGACTCGTTGATGAGTATTTGGACATACCCTGGGTAGAGGTAAGAACTTGTGCAGAATGCCATGATTCTGTGTTCTGACTGATCTTGGGGTGGCATATAAACAGAGCGCTCGTAAGTCCTTTCATTTCTCTTCCAAACTCCTGAATCATGTTATTGACTGGCCATTCACAATACTCAGTTCCCGGAAGAGCTGGAAGCGATCAGTGCGTGATTACCGCCTTGTCCTCGTAAAACCATGCTCACTGCTACATTGTAGCATGTCCTGGCATAAAGCCGGGTACTCTTCTTCCTTCGCCTGTGGTAAGTAATTTCCACAGCCCCGTCATTGAAGCATATCTCATGTCTTTGTTCCGACACTCACTTTCTCCTCGCTTGCTCTGTTTCTGGAACAGAGGGAGCTTGGGAGCAGATGTCACGCGATGATGTCCACTCTGAACGCGAGTACGTCTTGTCCTCCTCTAAGCATAGCGTTACTCTTTCTTTCAAGCTGAAGACGCTGACTGGTTCTCTTTTCTTCTTTTCGCACCAGTGCCATCGATGTCTCCGACGAGTTCAGCTTTGATCATATTGTTAGGTTTTCCAAGCTGGCGGTCGCTTTCGCTGTCGAACTCGGCGGATGGGAGTAAGCGGGTGGATTTGTAAACGTCAGGCTTGAGGCGATGGTAGAGATGCCTGTTAGAGGTGTGGATTGGGATGACCATTCGGTTTGACGTTATTTGTGGCCAGTTATGGATGGCGTATGTGGTGGGTGTTGTATCCTGGCCACATCTATTGTAGTCCCTTCAGCCGATATTTTCAAGGTATAAGCCACTCCCACTCTTCACAGCTAGACAAGATGTCCGTTCTGCATTCCCTAGTGCCACTTGGGTATCAGTTCCGGGCGGCGATCCTTCCCGCCGTCGGATGTAGGCCTTATCACTGTCCGCATTATCTCAGTCTCGAATTGGTCCCGACATGATACCACATGCTCCCATATGCGTATTTGAACGTCCGGGCTCAGAATCTCTTTGATTTTCTGGTTGTGTCAAGTCGGCGCAGCCATACTCATGGGCATTGACCGGCCAGCCCTACCTTACTGACGCCGGCAGGAACCATCAATGTGCATTGATATAAAGGAATGGAAGAGCCCGTCATCCGTGCATCCTTGGCTTCCTGTTCTTCCTCTGTTACAACTTGCAGGCTACCATGAAGTCCTGGCTTCGTACCTCGGTTTTGATCTCTGCTGCTGTATTGCATGTTACGTCTTCTCCGGTGACAGGCCCGTTCGCCAATGAGGAACAGATCCCAATGACTATCGAGGATTCTTCCAAGCTGTATGGGCCTGAGGATTCGTCTTTTGACTTTGCGGGAAACTTCGATTTCGGGACTCTCACTAGCCAACGATTAGTTCAATTTGAAGATGGTCTCGTCCAGTCGATGACCGAATGGGAAAAGGTGTGTATTTGTATTCATAGTGATTTTGAAGATACATAGCGGCTCGCTGACCTCGTTTGGTTGTTTATGAACCCAGATCCAAGCATGGGCAAGCGGTCTCAAGTTCTTCGATATGTAAGTTTTATTTACAGGGTACTGTCCTCAAAAGTCTATTGACATGAGATCTTCAGTACGGAAACACCGAATCTGGGAACAGTCAGCGGACTTCGTCGCAAACACGGTTTGTACGCTTTCCTACCGTCAGTTTCTCTCCTATAGCTGATTGTCCGTTCGACGTATAGTCTACCCCGAGATCTCTAGCGCAGATGAGAAAGTCACGAAAGTAATCAAGACGCTCTCCACGGATCTGCCCTCCCGTATTCTTGAAGAATTTACTAGTTTCTACACAAGATGTATGATGCTTTTTTTGCGTCTTCTATGCAGAACGCTCATAATATATATACCAGATTATACAAGCAAGGTACCATAGCATTATGCCCTTCGAAATCTGCAGGCACTTATATAGATCAAGACTGGTCATGACAGTGCGCTGTGGCTGGCTTCGAAGATAGCTGAGGTGCTGAATCTCTGCATCTGAAGACGTATCTCAACACTGAGACTCTTTGAGCACCAATAGGTCACAGAAGCGAATGCTCCGAAAGGGCTTCGAGAACGCATCACGCAGACTACATTTCCGCATTCATGGGGACAACAGTCTATCGTGAGTCGCACCGCAATTTTATCCGTCTCGCCAAGGCTCGCTGATCATTATCTTAGATTGTGCGCATCAACGGATCCTCGCCGACCGACGATGGAGTTATTATCATGAGCTGTACGAGCCTGATATGATCTCTGAAGCTCTGGCATAGCAGTCTAACCACTTCCTTCAAGCTCACATTGACAGCGCGAACTTTGTTCCTTGGATGCGAGCTCCTGGTAGGTCCAGGACCATCCATATTTCATTTTATCTTTCATGTACGCTGACTTTCCACAACTGCAGGTGCTGATGACGATGGCGAGTCATATTTCACCATAACTAGACGAATTTGCGAATACTCATATATTTTCTCTACTCTTAGGTTCTGGAACTGTGACTATCCTCGAAGCATACCGTGCGCTACTTGCCGCAGACTTTCACCCCCTAGAAAACGTCGAGTTTCACTGGTATTCTGCGGAGGTAAGCCTCGTACTGCCACAGGACATTCTAGTGCTGAGGGGAGACTACGTTTGTCCAAACTATAGGAGGCAGGCCTCTTAGGATCGCAGGCGGTGGCGCACGCTTATGAGGTCCAAGGGGTCAATGTTCTCGCACAGATCCAGGCATGTCATGTCATTCGATACTCTCTTACACAGTCTGTTCACGCGCGATTCGCCTTTGAATTATTTGAAGTTCGATATGACGGCCTGGATCATGAAAGGGACCCGAGAGGAATTCGGCATCATTAAAGACCAGTGGATTGACGAGAGGTTAGTCCTACACTTCCGGCCCTCGATTTAACACACGACTGAAACAACCTTGAAGCTTGACCGAATTCAACAAGAAGCTCGTCGAGACCTACCTTGATATACCTTGGGTAGAAGTACGTCTTATGATTTTGGTCGTCAATGCGCTATCACATTCGTTACTAATCCACCATCCGTATCCAGACAACTTGTAAGCTTTTTGACTGCGATATTCTCCATACGTGCATATGACATTTATCTTCTATTATTCCAGGCGGCTACGCATGCAGTGATCAGTAGGTGTTCGATGTTGAGTTGTTGTGCATGCACTGATTCTGTCGCAGTGCACCATGGAACAAAGCAAAGTATCCCTCCTCGTTCGTAGCTGGTACGTTAATCAAAACTTGACGGTCAACACCGTACTCACTCCAAATGTAACGGCCGATTAGAGGGCACATTCGAGAACTGGAATCGTGCAAACGCGCACAGGGCATACGAGTAAGTCGTTTTCGAATTAACTTTCCCATATTGATGACCTCCATACCTTTCTCTTAACCGCGTGCTCTCCTTTCTCATGCAGCGCGATCGACATCTCGGATGAATTCAGCTGGTCACACCTACTTCAATTCTCAAAGATGGCCGTCGCATGGGCGATCGAGTTAGGAGGATGGGAGACAAGTACCTGACGAGATGCCTAGTATTAGTTGAATGCTTACTGGATGTCTGCCACTTGATGTCCCTAAGTAATACTCTAGAAGCTGTGGTGAATCACTTATTCTAAGTAACTGCAGTAAAGTCCGCTTGGGGCACCTGGTAGTTTAGTTGAAGGAGATGGAATGAGTCAAGTCGGTGTAGAGTGGCGTAGAAAGGTGGTGAAGTAAGGCAAGCGTTTTGATTGGCGGCCACACCAGCTACCCCTTGAGTAGGGTTAGGTCTAAATCTGATCAGAACTTTGGATCGAAGAAATTGTCTGGCTTCGCCACAACTGACTTCGCCCAAGGCACTTCCGGTATGCATAATCACACCCTTTCGTTTCCTTGTCATCGGGATTCATGAAATGATATGTGACAATTCTCTAGTTTGCCATGCGCTCGTTATGGCGCTCAGTGCTCGGCGCGAAGAGACAGTTTGCGACGGTCTCCTCCACCACTCCTCCAATACCCCAGACCGTGATTGAGAAGGTCGTTCAAAAATATGCTGTCGGCCTCCCAGAGGGAAAGGTCGTCAAGGCAGGCGACTATGTTATGATTCGACCAGAGCATGTCATGACTCATGACAACACAGGACCTGTGATATCCAAGTGCGTCGGACACTCCTTATTCACTCTGACGATGCTTAAGGATGCCATGCCATGCTTCTCAGGTTCAACTCCATTGGTGCCAGCCGAATTAACAATCCAAGACAACTAGTCTTTACTCTGGATCATGACGTTCAGAACAAGTCGACCAAGAACCTTGCGAAATACTATAACATCGAGACCTTTGCCCGCAAGCACTCTGTCGACTTCTTCCCCGCAGGACGCGGTATCGGTCACCAGATTCTCGTCGAGGAAGGCTATGCCTTTCCCTATACCATGACTGTGGCGTCAGATAGCCACAGTAACATGTATGGAGGCGTAGGCTGCGTCGGAACACCTATCGTCAGGACGGATGCTGCTGCTATCTGGGCCACCGGAAAAACCTGGTGGCAAGTTCCACGCATGATCAAGGTCGAGCTTCGAGGGCATCTCGCTCCAGGAGTCACTGGAAAGGATGTCATTGTCGCACTCTGTGGTTCATTCAACCAGGACGAAGTGCTCAACGCGGCCCTCGAGTTCACAGGCGACGGTATCGCTGCTCTCTCTGTCGATGACAGGCTAGCGATTTCGAACATGACTACGGAGTGGGGTGCCCTTGTCGGCCATTTCCCTGTCGATGATACGCTGTTGGAATGGTATGAAGGCGTACTCAAGCGGTTAGAGCTCCGGACATTTGCATCAGCAACGGACTCTTCTATCCCACCACCACCAGAGCACCCTCGTATCAACCGCCAAAGATTGGACTCTGTGCGTGCCAACCGCCTGGCTTCAGATCCTGGAGCCGAGTATGCTTCGCATCTCGTTCTGGACCTTGCCACACTCGTGCCACACGTTTCCGGACCCAACTCCGTCAAAATCTCCACCCCTCTCCCCGAGCTCGAAGCCTCGCATGTCCCAATCCAAAAGGCTTATCTCGTGAGTTGCACCAACTCACGCGTTTCGGACATCGCTGCCGCCGCAGCTGTCGTCCGTGGCCACAAAATTGCACCCGGAGTGGAATTCTACATCGCCGCCGCCAGTTCCGCTGTACAACAAGAGAGCGAGCGCCTGGGTGACTGGGATGCTCTCGTTCAGAGCGGCGCAAAGACCCTTCCCGCTGGATGCGGCCCTTGCATCGGTCTCGGCGTCGGTCTGCTCGAGGAGGGGCAGACTGGTATCAGTGCGACGAACCGAAATTACAAGGGTCGCATGGGCCACCCCAATGCTCAAGCATATCTCGCTAGTCCTGCTGTGGTCGCCGCCAGCGCCATAAAGGGATATATCTGCAGTCCTGACTCGCTTGACCCCGCCGCACTCCCTCCCACGAAGGCCCCTACCTTCTTTGCTAACACTCCTGATGCGGCGGCAGCATCGAAAACTGCGGCAGCCGCTAACGAGCCTATACTCCCCGAGTTTCCTACATCGTTCAGTGGGCCCCTCCTTTTCACTCCCCAAGACAATCTTAACACGGACGGCATCTACCCCGGGAAATACACCTATCAGGACGATATAACTCTCGAGCGTCAGGCCCAAGTCGTCATGGAGAACTACGATCCAACTTTCGCGTCCCTCGTCGCATCCATCCGAGAGAAGCAAGCACCGACCGCATCGCCCTCCAACTCAGGGGCCAAGCAGGGTATCATACTCGTAGCAGGCTACAACCTCGGCACTGGATCTTCTCGCGAACAAGCTGCTACAGCGCTCAAAGCAGCTGGTATACCCCTCGTGATCGCAGGTTCCTTCGGCGATATTTTCAAACGCAACTCGATCAACAACGGTCTCGTCTGCATCGAGTCTCCGGAGCTCATCGCTGACCTCACCAATGCTTATGCTAAGGATGGGAAGAGGGGAGCTGGTGGCAAAGACGGAGAGTTGACCGTGAACAAGGGACTGGAGATCTCGGTCAGCATGAAGGATGGGACAGTCGTGGTGAAGGGTCTGGAGGGTGGTGAGAAGAACTATATCATCAAGCCGGTTGGACCTAGCGTGCAGGAGTTGTGGATCTGTGGAGGGTTGGAGGGATATATCCTCAAATCCATACAGGCCGATTCGCCAGCGGCGTCCCCATGAGGACTCACATCTATTCTTTATTCTGGGAACCTTCGATGTAGGACCACACGACTTCTCGTACTATGTATCAATAGCTTATAATATTTGCCCAAGAATGTCGTGTGCGGCTGCCCTAATAACCACACTCGCTATCATGAGGTACCGAGTGAACAAGTTAGAAAATGACCCTAACCCGAGACTCGAGGCAGGGAGAAGCCGATCACGTGGATATTCCCTGGGACGCGACGCGACGCGGTTGTGGCTCTTGTGTCTTGCCATCGCCCATATGAGGCTTTGTGTATGCGAGCAATCGGCTTCGCCCTCTTACCCTTTCCAAGAAACACTCATCTGGCCTCAGGAAGCTTTGAATCATGGTCGACTATATCACAGCGTCATTGAACCCATCACAAGAGAAAGGCAGGCCACAACTCACCATTGCCGCCCAGTTCATATCGCAAGCCTGAATACTGATCTTACGCTGCGCTCTAGCCGTCCGTCACTGTCCGGACATCCCACTTCAGATTTTGGCTGGTCCAGGAAGTGGAAAGACCAAAGTCTGAGACAATCTTTCTTTCACTGAAACGACTTCTGATAACTGTCGGTGAACCTCAGGTTCTCACATCGCGAATCGCACACCTCATTCTTCATCATCGTATTCCTCCCTCAGCGATATGCGCCGTAACGTTCACCAACAAGGCTGCAAACGAGATGAAGGAACGACTTTCAAAACTAATAGGCAGGGACTGGACCTACCAGATCAAGATGGGAACATTCCATGCGCTCTGCGCTCTCTTCTTGCGGCGACATGGCACGTTGGCTGGAGTTGACTCCAATTTCACGATCTGTGATGCTGACGAAAGGTGCGATTTTTCCATATTTGCTGGCAGTTGTTAGATTACGAATGTTTGGTTATTCTTCACCAGTGAGAAGCTGATCACGAAGTTGGTCAAGCCCCGGCTAGAGGAATGGGAAGCAAAGGGGATCACGGTCAAGGCGAAGACCGTCATGTCCGTCATTTCTAAAGCCAAAGCCCAAGGCCATAATCCACAACAGTACCTTCGATTCTCTGTCGCGAAGGACGGCATAATACCGCCCAATCCACCGCCTCCCGATCCCCTCACAGTCATGTTCGCTGAGGTCTACACGGACTACCAAAAGACGTTGAGGAAAAGCAACAGCCTCGACTTCGATGACCTCCTCGTATATGGTGTGAAACTATTCAGGGGCCACGACAAAGTGGTCTCGTGGTGTCGCCATGTACTTGTTGATGAATTGTAAGTTGTTCTTTCTTCAGAGCTATTGACGGTCGACCGACCGTGCTCTCAGTCAAGATACGAACACAATGCAGTACGCAATCATGAAGCATCTTGCGACCCACCACACCTCCGTTACCGTCGTGGGCGATCCAGATCAATCCAGTGCGTCGATAATTCTTGCGTCAACCTCTACCAACTAACCTGCTCCAAGTCTACGGCTGGCGTTCAGCGGACGTGGCCAATCTGAAGAAGATGCAAAAAGGTTAGCCCTCTATAAACACATTCCGTCTTGCTATATTGTGAACTAACCCATCATTAGACTTTTCCACAACGGAACAGATTTTTCTGGAAGAAAACTACAGATCAACAGCTTCCATTCTTGCTGTAAGCCTGGCTATTGTCTCGAAAGGTATTTCACTTGTTCTTTGGTACCGTACTATCTGAGTATATGCGTTAGCTGACCCCCTCCTACCGTCTCGAAACAGACAAAACACGTATACCCAAGTCTCTACATACATCACATCCACACGGGACCATCCCAATGCTAGGTACATTTCGCGACGAGAAGATGGAGGCTCAGTTCATCGCCACGGAAACCAAGCGTCTTGTTGCAGCAAGCGGCGGCATGTTTGAATGGAAGGATTTTGTTATCCTGTGTATGCGTCTCTATATCCCTTTATGCTCTATGATCTCGCTGACCGTCTCACTCTAGTGCGTTTTAATGCGCTCTCTCGCGCCCTCGAAGCTGCTCTACAAAAGGAAGGCATCCCCAACCGAGTTTTGAACGGACATAAATTCTTTGAACGGATTGAGGTGAACATATCACCACCCAACCTTGTCAGAGTTGTAGTTGCACCCTCTTACTTATACCGACGTACAGATCAAGGACCTCTTGGCTTATCTCCAGACTGTCGACAATCCCCTCTTCGTCCCTGCTTTCGTTCGGTGCATAAACACACCTCCACGCACCATTGGCGAAAAGGTCGGCAAAGTATTTCATCGCGAAGAGTTTTCAAGCTCATACTTTGATGGTTCACCTCTAGTCCGTGAACGAGATACTTGCCAGAGCAGAAAAGGACAAGATTTCGCCACTGACTCTCCTTGAGGGCATATACGATAGCAAAATGCCAGACATCAAACCCGCTGTAAAGCGCAAGATAGGGAGTTTCGTGCCGACCATTCGGAAGCTTCGCAAGCTCGCTAACTCGGTACATCCCACCCCCACTAGCTCTTACCTCACAGCACGCTCTTTCGATCTATTGCTGATCAGTGGCAATTGCTATTGTTTAGGGAACGCCCCCAGCAGACCTCATACGCGAGCTGCTCGAGCTCACAGCTTACGAAGGATACCTCAAGAAGCTATTTCCGGACTGGGAGACCCGATGGGAGAACGTCCAGGAGTTGATCACCTTCGCAGCTCAACCTCAGGAAACCATACGCATGGATCTCGACGCAGTGGAAGTGCCACAAGCATCTCAGTCACAGGACCAATCTCAATCGCAAGAACAGGACAACATCGAGATGTATGATCTTGAGCAAGATGGCTTTATGGTTGTCGATGAGCCTGCGAGCGAAGTCAAAGGAAAGGAGAAGGAGAAGCCCGTTACTACACCTCCCAAAACTGAACAAGGACTGTGAGTCGACCCCACTCATACGCTTCAAGGAACCTCTTCTGAACTAAGGACTATAGACTCGAGACCCCGCTGCGCACTTTCCTGCAAGCGTCTATGCTGTCAACTGACTCAGAGACCAGAGAAGACGGTGACAAGAATGTAAGACTTCGGAACTTTCGCTTTCACTTCCGCTTTCGATCTTACCCAGACCCTGCTCTCGTCACCAGAAAGTCACAATCTCGACATGCCACGCAGCGAAGGGACTGGAATGGCCTGTCGTTTTCGTTCCCGCAGGTGCGCCAATTTCCGTCCTCATGTCCGAAGTAGACGCGGCATCTCACACGAGATATTCTAGTCGAGAAAGACATCTTTCCCTTTTACCGAACGGAGGATACTGAAGAAGAACGGTACGCGCTGGCATGCTCGATCACACAGGCTGTCCTAGCTGACGCTTAATTTCTCCACAGGCGTCTTCTGTACGTGGCATGTACCAGGGCGCAAGGTCTGCTGTACATTTCCAACGTGGTAGGCCGTATGCACGGAGGCAAGGTCAAGTTCACACAAGTCTCGGAATTCATATCCGCCGTGCTCAAAGATGACCTTGTGCGCTTCCTCATCTCCGGTTCTCAAAGTTGACACTGATCTCAGACTCACTGTTCATCTGGCCACAGACCTTGACGACGACCCAGCCTCCAGCGATGAACTACCCGGAAGTCGAGGTCATCTCGCGTGTGCTTCGACAACCATGTCCTTCGATAGAAGATATCAACAAGAGAATGCGCGAATAGTAAGTATTGTCCCTCTCTTTTGGCCGGCGTTCTTGTTGCTCACGTTCACGATCTATCGCGGTAAGTGAGAAAGCAGGCGTACACGTTCGCCGGGGGGAAACCTTGATGCAAATGCCCCAGCAGGCGCCACAGTATCAAAGTCACGTTATTGACGTCCACCGGGATGCCGAACAGAGTACGATGTACTCGACCGAGTTCAAGAGTTAGTCTCACGTAAATCATCCTTCTTTATACCACATCTAGCTGACTAGCTATCGGTGTTTCTCGTTATCCGAATGGTTTTACAGGCGGAAAGAAGATTTTGGAATCAGGGAGCGTAGAGCCTAATGACCCTGCGATGCCTCAACAAACAGCTGGCGCCTCCACTTCCCGCATCGTCACAGTCGCTGCTTCCACACCACCAATGGATGACGCCCAGCCCGACGACCCGAGAGTCTCAGCTTTCCTGGCACGTAAGGCGGAGAAAGCCCAGACTCGAGCACTGCCCAGAGTCGCATCTCCCTCCCGCCGTAAACCTCCCTCCAAGATCGCCACCACATCTCTTACTCATGACCTGGAGCATGAGCCCATGCCGCCCCCACCTACAGCCTCTCCGCCTGGCCATCGCAATCGGAACAGCTACCAGACCGATGTTTCTACCCCGCCTTCTACTCAAGCTTCGACGTCGACGAGGCCTCTACCAGTCGCCATAATCGCTCACGCTACAGCATCGGGGCCCAGTTCTACGTCGCAGAAAGGGAGGTCAAAACCTCAAACCGCCCCCCAAGCTCGATCTTCGGGGGCTTCGCCTCCTCGAGCCGGCCCATCACGCATATCTGCGAATACATCCCCTCGAAAGACAAAGTCCTCACTGTCAACTGCCCTACCACGAATCCGAGCACAAGTGGCCCCTCAAACACACCACCATCACCCCACTATCGCCCCACACTCTTCGTCCCCAAGTCTTCCATCATCACACACCGTCTCTTCATCTCCCGCTGCTGACCCTCCGGGACCAGTCGCCGGTGTAAAGAGACGTCTGGGTATGGGTCGACCTCACACTGGGTACTCGAACAAGAAGTTCAAGCCGCCCGGACAGTGATGATGATGAGGAACCTCGATGCCTGAGCCATGACGCGGACATGTTTCTGCTATTTTCTTGTGTTGTGTTAACGTTGACAAGTCCGAAGCATTATCTCATTGTTGCTATGATGTATGGAGTACATATGTATCATACCAGATCGAAGAGAGCATTTATGTAGTGATAAGAAAAGGGCCCGAAAAGACTACAAATACGGTCCAAAAGTTCACTCGTCATCTCAGGAAAGGCAAGTCCACTGTATAAGCTAGACGACATTCGGTTCGTCCCGATCAAAATCTATGGAGAGAGTCGAAGATTAGTACGCAAGAACAAAGGGCAAGTCAAAAGACAGAGAGTAAGATCAGTAGTCCAAAAGTTATCCGCAACCTCTTTGAGGGATTGGTAGTCTAACATGCTATTGACTAGAGCATCATATCGAATGGAGAAAAAAGGGCGCTGGCAAATAAAGCGGAAGTCTCACCTCAAAGCAGTGCCATGACACAGTCAGTAATGGCATCTCCACTCGCGTTCGCTCCGGTAAAAATAGGTAGAGAAGCGTATGGAGTCCGTGCCTCACGGAGCGTTGTTGCGAGGGGGGTGTTGTTGGTAGACGGGGTGAGTGCCATAGCCCTGATGGGCGTGCTCGTGGTTGGACATCATCGGTTGGGGCATCGAGCGAGTATTGGACATGGTCATGTTGGGAGACGCGAGAGGATGGTGGTGCATCTGTGTAACTGGTGGCTCGACTTGTGCAGCAGGGGATTGAGACTGAGGAATGGGAAGAGAATCTTGTTGAGAGTGAGATGACGATGCGAGGGGAGGAGAGGCCGAAAGTGAGGAAGAATGTTTCGGTTTGTCCTTGCCGGTGGGTCCTTTGCCAAGTGTGGGGCGATTCGCTGGGGGGAGGTTCAGCGCCGCTCTGAGAGTCTTGTTCTCCTCCTCCAGTTCCTCTACCCGTTGTTCAAGGGCCTAGAAGGTAAACATTGAGCACAGGCAAAGGATGGACTTTTGCGAGATCTCACTTGTAAATGAGCTGCTCGGCGAGCACGAAACGCACGCTAAAGGCCAATTGATGATTAGTGAAAGTCTGATGCTCGAGTGCAGAGGTGCGTACTTGAATATCCCGAGCCCTACTTGGCGGGAGCGCCTCATTTCTCTTCCTACCACGAGTGCTCGACATGGATGCGAGAAATCTCAGAAGAGGGGCGGGTGGCAAGTATCAGGTGCATCCCACGGCCGCACCGGGTGAAAAATTGGCTGGCTAACGTGCCAGAGCACTGCTGATACGTCTGCAAAGGGCGCAAGGACAGATTTCGGCGGTCAGTGTGGCGTACCGAGCGCTGTGATGCCCGACGCTGAACACTCACCGACGTCGAACGGGATGGAGAGCAGAGAGCGCCTGTCGCTCAATTTGCCATCGCTAGCGCCCTCGGCGATGGCCGTCAGCGGAACTTGAATATACCTGGACCACAAGGCAGAAACAGACACCGTTCGTTACCTTCATCAATCCCTAGTTATCTTCGGTACATATAGCTACTTGTAGTCGTGAGCTCACATCTATGTGCCGCCTCAATACACTTCTTCGCTCATGCGTCGTTCCAAAGAATCACATAAAACCACTGCCTGTGCATATCATAGCCCCGCCTCGTGTTTACAACGAGGTCGCTTTGCTCCATGGGTGACGGTATGAAATACAATCGCCACGAGAGCTTCGACGACCCAAATCTTTTATCATTTTGTGCTGCTTATTTTTCAGCGTTTCCGTGATCACCACTCAGCCTGTCAGTCTTGACGCTGATGGCTGCGCTGTCGAAATAACCCCCACGAGCGTCACATCAGACGATAACCTTTGCACCGTCTCTTTCGTGCACTCTCCGCTCGATCTTTCGACAGCACGCAAACATCCCCTGTTCCTGCAGCATACCTCTTGATATAGCAGGTCTCTCTATCACGCTTCGGATCTTCTCACCCCAAGGAGCACTAGCGGGCACGGGCCTATCTCCGGTCGACCTTAGCCCAAGGCTACTTACAGTACCCCAGACCTCGAGCATGCCTGCAGGTCGTCGAATCGACAAGGACGACTACTTACACTCTTGGGAGGCCTTCGATAAAATCTTCTCTGCCCAACCCGTGTCACCAGACAGCCCAGAAGATAGCCCCTTCTACTACAGCCCACTATCCTCACGCGAGCACGAGCGCCCAATGGCTCCGGAGCCTTTCTCCACCCCCCTGTACTCCCATCCATCCACGTCGTCGAACACTGAACCCGAAACTCCCGCAGATTCAGACTCTCTGGATCACATATGGAGCGAGGTTAGGAGGAGAAAGGAAAGAACAATGGCCAAGTCTCCAGGAAAGATAAAGTCTTTGGAGGAGGCTTTGTCTGCTGGAGAGCAGTCCGCCGAACGAGTCGAGTCACCTCCGCGAGAATCACCTCCGGTCAGATCCCAGCTGAAGAGACGAAAGTCACAGTGAGTCTGCACGTTCTACCTGTCTCCTCTTTTACATCCTGAATGCCTTTCCAGCGTTACCTTCAAGGACTCTCCAGACGGCAGAAGAGTACATCTTTACTCTTAAATATCGCCCATACCTCTTCGTTCACACCCTTCTCTTCCCATAGGTCATGGCTGCGTTCGACCTCCCAGGCGTAAAGAAACAGGACATGCACGTCAGCTACCAGGTCGATCGACTCGTCGTTACATGGCAAACCGTCAAAGTGACCGAGCGTGTGGAAGGCGGCAAGATTCTTCGAGACAGAGAGGAGACTAAGTTCAGTCGGACCATACCTCTCCCAGAGGGCACCAAGGTGCGCGTCTCCGCTCGTGCTGTATTCCGCGTCTATCGTACTCAGGTCATAAACCAATCCCCCGTGCCCATCCACTTATCGCAGTTCGAGGAAATCCACGCTTCGAGAGACCAGCATAGGTTGATGCTGACGTATCCTAACCTGCGGGCCGTGCGAGCTAAGCCGAGACCGACAGATGGATCGTAGGGGAGTCGCACGAAGAGGAAACCCTCCATTTCGCATCTCGCATCTCGCATCTCTCAGTCTTGCTCTCTTCTCTGCTTTGCGGGACATTTGCATATAGGTTTTCGTATCTATTGGAAAGAGAATTAAACATGTACGAGACAGGTATCTCTGGCGATGAATGTACTGTATACGTAGGATTTATGGCTTTGTCCCTCGCGCGCGACTGTTAACTTACGTCAAGATAAACGTCGAAGATTGACGTGAGCAACTTGCAAGGCGACCTTATTGTGAGTGTACATACTGCCACATAGGCTCGTGTCGCCCCGGGAGTTTATAGCAGCATCGTGTTTTAGATATCTAAGTTTCGCGTGGAACAGGGGTGGCGCCAGCAGAGCACAATAACACCCGAACCCGACGGCGAACATATATGGGTCACCACACCATATAACTATGTTCCTCTGCAGAAGATTATAATATTGATGCATTGCGTATGACAATGACAGTGCACAAAATACAACACGAATCAGCCCTTCGAGAGCAGTACAAGCAGAGTCATCGTCCCAGGCTCCAGCCGAATCAGTCATGAATGCGAAGTAGACGTAAAGTGTCAGTGAGAACTCGAGTTACAAAAGATACAGCAGTGGCTGGAGGATAGCAGTTCAAGAAGAGGTAGACGAGGGGCATTGAGACGCTGTGAGTGACTGCAAGAGATTGTGAAAGGTCGGAAGGAAGCTGCTCTGCGTAGATGATAGAGGTCCGGATGAAGTCTTCTCAGGTTGAGTTGGACGTATGCGAGCACGGCGAGTACTAAGTGGAGAGGCATTCGAGAAAGAGGCTTGGGGAAGATTAGGCGGTTCTGGGGCACAAGAATTCATGGAAAACACAGGTGCGTCAGAGACAGGAGCGTTTACACTGGAGGCAGAAGGGTGACAAGGAGCAAGAGAAGAGTCGTCGTTGTGTGAAGCACGGTCGATGTGCAGACGTGTTTCCGCCGAGAAGTCGTTCGGAGCAGGAATTCTATGCGCCGCAGGTCGATGGTCATCTATGCATGGGCCGCAGGATAACTTCGAGGGTGAGTGAACGCGTTGTGGACCTTGTGCCGGTAGCAGCGTCTTTACCAAGGCGAGTTTACGGTCTCCCTTGGTGCTAATACGCAGGATGTTAACGACAGCGACGATAAAGGCAGTCGAAGGAAGACATACCGAGAGGTTCCCCATCTGCGTGCGATCATCTCCTCGTGTTCGTTGAGAGGAACGAATGTCAATGGTCTATAGCCATTGCGTCTATGCGAAAATGCGCTGCTCGTTGACCCGGACTTTCCAGACACATTGGTTCGAGAACTTGTCTTCGATGACTTCCATGTCTCTTGTGGAACCGCCGTGACCGTACTGTCGTCGGACTTGGTTGACTGTATATCCGTAGGGTGGGTACTCGGAGAGCTCGATATATGCGTTCGTATTGTTCGTATTTCGCCCAAATTGTGTGCAATCATCTCGCTGAGAGGAATGAATGACAATGGCTTATAGCCATTGCGGCTACGCGAAAATACCTTGCTCGTAGACCCGGACTTTCCGGGCGCGTTGACTACCTTCGATGACTTCGAGGTGTCTTGTGGGATTGCGGTGACCGTATTGGATGTCGATTCCCCAAAGACGTCGCCGGACTTGGGTGACCGTCTATCCGTAGAGTTAGTACTCGGAGAGCTCGATATATGCGCTAGACGAGTGCGTTTTGTTCGTATTGCGCCAAAATCTGACGGGCCTCGTATGGTCTGAAAAGGCAAGGGTCGTCGAGTGGGTGTATGTGCGTCGTTCGATGGCGGGAGTTCAACACCGGAGAGTACTGCTGCCTCGAACATCCGTTGAGCAAGCGGCTTTGTTCGACGGTTCGGACGTCTACGTTTCTTGAGAGGAAGAATGGGAAGCTGATATCGATGGCGAAAAGAGCAGCAGTCAGTGAAAGCGCGGCTCAAGACATATATAGAGACCGACGGTGTCTGAAGTCACACCACTCATTTCCTGGGTATCATCTTCACCGGAGCCTGAGCCCATGGCAGCGTCGTCCGAGTTGAAGCCATTGGAGCCATGGTTGAGGTCGACTACAGCCCTTCGTTTCCGTTTCCCATAAGTCTTCGCATTATTGTGAGTCGATTTTAACTGGAGGAATGCCTCGATACTGAGCGGCACCTTCTCGTCGGAGGAGTTCGAAGACGGACTCGAGGTCGTCGCGTCAATGGTCTGGATGGGAGGAATCATGGTGAAGTCTCTAGTTGATTCAATGGTCGATTCGGGAACATCGATAGGCGGGGTGGTTGTATGTGGTTCATATATGACGGTCAAGTCGTCCGATAGTATGGTACGATCTTGAAATCCTGGCCGTCGCCTTCTGCGTCGGATCTTGGCAGGCAAAGACACGCTCATCAATCCCGCAGAAGTGGAACATTACAAATATATCACTCACAGATACGGTGTCTGGCATGAAGGGGATTGACGTGCCGGCACCCTCGTCAAGCCCGGAGTATGTCATCTCTGAATCGGAGTCCATGTCACAGCAACCAGCGACCGTGCGTGATCCAGACAACTATTGAGACAAAGAAGAGCCTCAGTCAAATATGACTCGCAATTTCAGGTGTAGTAACAAGTTATCCGAGACCTGCGCCTGTAAGCTGTAAGCAGGCGAGAGCAAGAGGGCGCGTGTGAACTTGGGCGAGTCGCGTTCGCGGAGAACTTGCATGTGTTCGGCGGAGTTACAGCGGAGTTTGAACACCCAGAACGCATCGAGTGCGGCGTTCATTCCAGGTTCGAACCGCATTCCTCTTGTACCAGAAGTAACAATGGTCTCAAATGTAGCTCTTTAATAGTGGACTGTGAACTGGCACCCTACGTCGAATATTCCACGCCTCCGATCATTTGAGAACCTCGCTGCGGTGGGGAGCCTCCATCATCGCATTGTCCTTACGCCCAAACGGCCCAAACCCGAGGGAGACACATTCCCATGCCGGCCTAGCAGACCTTAGTCTGTAAATTAACTGCCAAGACTGTCTCTTTGAGGCCTTTGTTGTTTTGGATATCTTTCAAGGTCTCCATGACAAGACACCTGGGCTGGCTCCGATCTCGGGTGTCCTGGAGTATTTCTTTTGGCACGCCCCAGACCCCTCGCTCCCTTTGACTTCCGTCCTTTGTCTGCTATCCGTTCATGTCATGGCAACCAGCTTCAGACCTTACTTCAGTGCCATCATTACATCATGACGTGCAGGTGTCTTCAAATTCATGAACCGATCGCTACGACCTCACAGCGAGCGCAAGACAATATAAATATCGTTAGGTGAGATGCTCTTTGCTCCATAATCCCACCAATACTTCTCTAACCCTTTGACCACATCAGGGCCCGCTACCGTCATCTAATAATTGTGCCGATGTCATCTCCGCCCTCTGAACCGGATTATCCAAGGGACTACCCATGCCCACACTGTCCTCTCGCTTTCGCCTACTATGCCAACTTGTTACGACATGATAACCTGACGCACCGCCCCGAAAAAGCCGAGAGGAGGTTCGCTATTCCCTGAACGATATCTCGGTCCCACCACACATATCTGATCGTATTTTTTCTTACCAGTAAACATACATGTTCCGTCTGCGGACACAAGACTGCCCAGCTCAGTAACCTCAAAACCCACATGAGAACCCAGTGCGTAAATTCATCTCAGCCAAGTTGCTAGCCCAATACTAATCCAGTCATGCCTCGACAGCACCAACATACGGTTAGTGTGCCCCGTAGAAGAGTGTCAATGGACCTATATCGACCCCTCGAGAAAGACCCGTCATATGAAAAAAGTCCATGGGCACATACCTCATCACCGCGCAGGCTTCGATGGTAGGGTGTTCACCAAGCCTGTGTCTTCTGCTTCAAGCTCTAAGCGTAGGAAACCGTCTTCCTCTGCTTCGAACAAAGACCATCCGGCATACAAGGCCCCGGTCACGTCCGACTCAGGGCAACAGTTCGCCTCTCTTGACACTCGCCCTCCTGTGACTTCTTTCCCACCACCAGTGTCTTCCTCAGCGGCGTCTATTACGGACGGAAGGACCTCCCAGTCTGAGTTTGATCGAAGCAAGAAACAGCTCTTCGCATGATCAGAGCAGTCAGCCTTTGCTTGGAATGCTTATTCTTAGGATCGACGCTCTTGCTCTGCTGTCCCTAATATCACCTCTCTCTCCTACACCAACCTATGCCCTATGCTGCACGACTTACGATTATGCCCCTTTACTTTATAATATACCTTCAAGTTTCGTGTCCGCTCTGAAACTCTCAATTCAATATTCTTAGCTTTGTCAATCACTTCTGTCCCCACAAGTCCAGGTGCGCATGGTCTTCAATGCAAGGATAGAATTCACACTCGCATCTTGATGGCACAAGGCTTCCTACTTTTTCACTGATGTTCTGTGAGTAGGACATAGACAGCACATCCTGCCGCCGCTGGTGTGAGCATTGGTATGGTAACGGCCCTCTTTGGTGAAATGCTACCTTATGAGACAAAGAGGTCAACTGTACCAGTCACCGTGCCTTTTAACATGTGTAGACTTCACACATGGCATGTAATTGGGCCACGATACCCCTGGAGAACCATCGCGATATGCGTACACGCAGCAGAGCGAGCGCGCCACCGTAAGTGTGACACAGGAAAACATATATACTTCCCTGCGTGGTATGAGATGCGAAATAAGTATCAACCAAGGATTCCAGCTTCCGTGCCTAGCTGCCGGTTCTCCTAGCCGACTCGTGGCCTACAACTCACTGATGCGATTCTTGCAGGCCGTTCTTCGACGTGAAATAAAATATCAGTAAGATAGGTACGCCGCATAAAAATGGCGAAGAAATCCGAGGAAACAACTCACAAGCGAGAAATATTCTCCCAGATGATTCCATATTTGAGTCCTCTCTGTATCAAAGACTGTGTTCATCCGAATTTTGCAAGTATCACAGCACCTTAAGTCCCCTGACCCCAAATCGTCTCTCGCATCCGTGATCCAACGCAGGGGATCGAACCCTTTGGTGATGTATCCGGGAAATTTGTTCGCAAAGCCGTGGATCCACTGTATCGTTCTGTCTAAGCACTCGAGACCCTCAGGGCATGGCAAAGGAGGGAGTCGAAGTAACAGTGATGGAAGATATGAGTCCCCTCCGGGATCGAATCTTCCCATCAGTCTCTTCTGCCCGTACAGGAGACATCGGAGTTCGTCTGCATGCAGAGGTGCAATGTTGAGAGATCTGTCGGTGCGCCAGGTGGTCAGACAAAGTTCATAGAACGCGGCAGGGAGGGCATTGTAAGCTCTGGATGCCACTGCGAGTCGTATAGCTTGTGCTGCATAACACAAAGGACGAGCTGTTAGAGTCTTTAATAGAGGCGATGACAGAGAAGCATGAGCATACCGGGGTCTGGAGGGACAAAACGGCGTTCATTGATCATGGCAACTCTCTTATCCCAGTCCCGCAGAGACGCAGGCCACGCCTTAGTGAGCGCGTCTGTCAAGATCCTCTGCAGGCTGGCGATTTCGTACTTGGTGGCGAGCAGTAACGCCCCAGCGATTTCATTCGGAATTCGATGGATCTCGGTCGGCTCCTGTAGTTCTCTGAGATACCGATAGGTTTCGCTGAAGAGAAACAATGAGCCGACGGGCTGTGAAGGTGAACAACATGGCCTACGCTCCAAGAACAAACCTAGGGAAGTATAGAGCCTTCAAGAGGGATTCGACGTGTTCTACGGGGTCTGGCAACTCCATCACGGGAATGTCTTCAAACGTCTCCGAGGCGGATTCGAACGAGCCCTGGTCCAAGCCGAAGAGGCTGCTGAAGACTGGAGAGTGCAATGCAAGAACTGACCGATGCACTCGGAAGAGCGTTTGTGTAGGAGGAAAAGGCGCATCTGTGGACTGGGGATTGGATGCACGAGAAAATTGGGAGACGGCGCGGATGATGATATTCCCATCGTTCAACCACAATTCGGGATGCTTGACAACGTTTGTGGGAAACGTAGGGGATGTTACCGGAAGAGCCTGAGATGGTTCGGAAGTCAATGCCATAGCGGCAGGATTATGTGGGTTTTACTGTAAACGTTGTAACGACGTTCGTGTGTGAACGGTACTGGAGAGCCATTAATCAAGACTATATAATCCCAGGAAATGCTCTCATTTTGGGATCCGGGTTCAATGAGGTCAGCTATGAGCGAGCTCGAGGTTCCTACGTCGGTGTGCAACGACGACGGTGTCGTCATCGGTAGATTATGTAAGTCCCTATGAAGATATCTACGGAGCAACTACTGTATTGTTGTACAACCTTTCTATGTTTACATTTACTCCTGCTCGATTCGTTGAACTTCCCCGCCTGGCCGCACAACACCACCGCGCTCACTTCGACAGGGCCGCCAACTCCTCTTTCATTTTCTTCAGCTCCGTTATGGCATTCGTGATCTCCTGCTCCAACTCCGGCGTCTTTGGTGTCTTCCCCTTCAACGCTCTTACGACCTCTCCCTGCTCCGCGATTTTAGCCTCCCAAGCAAGCACCTCAGCAGACTTCGGACCAGCACTATCCTCTCCAGTCGCAGCAGCTGCCTTCTGGGCCGCCTTCTTCTGTGCCGCCGCCTTTTTCTTCGACATCGCAGGCGCAACATGTGTCTCATCCGCGTTGGCCGCCACAGCAGGTTTCGACCCAGCAAACTTATCTCTCCAAATATCCGCCATCTTCTCTTCGATCTTCTTAAACAAATGCTCCGGCTTTCCGATGTGATGTCCAGCCAAGATATCGATGGAGAGCTCCTTCGGCACCGTCCTCGCGGGCGCATTCAGCTGCGCGAGGATAGCGTCGGACGTAGCGGGCATGAAGGGGTAAACCAGAGCTGAGAGGACGTAGATCAAGTTCGCAGCTCTTGTCACGACCTGAGCGCAGCGACCTGGGTTCTCTGCCATCAAAGCTTTGTTCAGTCCCGAGGCTTGGAGGTAGGAGTTGCCGCAGGCGGAGAGACGCATGACGGTATGGAGACCCTCACGGAGTTCGACGCCGTCCATCTTGTCGGTGTAATCTTTGATGATACGGTTCGCCTCGGATATGAATTCGGCGTCGATGGGGTCGTTGAGGGAAAGCGGGCCGGGGACATCGGGACCTTCTGGGATGACGCCGTCGTACTGAGAGGCGATGAACTTCAGAGCCCGATTGACGAAGTTTCCGAAGCTATAGTACGATAATCAGTTGATGTTATAGTCAGATATAGGAAGCAACAAACTTGTTCAGGAGCACGTTGTTGTTGGCGGAGATCTGTTGATAATAGCGTGAGTTGTCTTGACTGGCATCCTGCTTGAGCTATCACTCACACAATCAGCCCACGAGAACATGGCATCTGCAGTTTCTGGCCGTGTCGACAGGAGGTAATATCTCCACACTGACGACGGTAGACCGGTCTCCTTCGCAGCCGGACCAAACACACCACGATTATGACTCTTTGAGAACTTGCCGCCCTCGTAGTTGAGATACTCTGAGCATGCATGAAGGCCGTCAACAAAGGTGAAGAGAAAAAAAAAAGTGAATAGAACGCACCCGTGGTAGAAAGATGGTGCAACATGGTCCATGGTCGTCCGTCACCGAGTTGGATGCATGGGAAGAACACGGTGTGGAAGTAGACGTTGTCCTTGCCCATGAACTGATAAAGACGGACGTTCTCCGGGTTGAACCACCATTTCTTCCAGTCAGGTGTCAGGTTTGCGGTTATACTAGGATATCCAATAGGGGCATCAAACTAAAAAATCGCGTGAGTAGTGACCAAGGGCTTAGCGCGCTAAAACATACCCAGACGTCTGATCAATCAAGAATGAGCACGCTGAAAACTGGCGAAAGGGACGTATAGAATCTTACTCACAGAGCACCTTGCCCTTCATCCCCTGATCGTCTACACCCTCTGCAGTCGGCACTGGCACTCCCCATTGAAGGTCTCGTGTAACTGGGCTCGGTCTGAGCCCGGACTTGATCCTAGCATCTACCAACTGCCCCTCCTTGTTGATGACGGCGTTCGGGGACCATTTCCCGGCTGCATACGATTTCTTGATCCACTCCTCCGTTTTTGGCTGGATGGCGTCGAGCCTGACATACATGTGCGCAGACGACCTGGACACGACCTTGTGCGTCTTGTCAACGAGACAGCGAGGGTTGATGAGTTCGATGGCGTCGATTGTGCGACCACAAGTGTCGCATTGATCTCCACGGGCATCCTGCATGATGAGGTGAATTAGCAGCGAATTACGCACACAAGGCGGTTCTTTTGCGCACGTCAGAATTACAATGTGGGCAGGTACCCTCCACGAAACGGTCGGCCAAGAATCTGTTTGGAGGAAGGCCACCGTAAGCTGCGTGCGTTCTCGTTAGTATACGACGATGTCGCACTTTTCACATCCTGCACAGTAAGTCTGTTCCTTCGTCTGCTTTACCAAACAGTCGTTCTTCGCGAGGTTGAGATACACCTCTTGACAGATCCTGTTCTGATGCATGAGCACCATGCCGCTCAGTTCAAGTGGTCACATACTCTGTGTGCAGTGGCGTCGAGGTCCGCCCAAAGTAATCAAAGCTGATGCAAAAGTCAACATACGTTATTCCGGTTTATAGGTCGACAAATAGAAGTCGACGCACCCAATGTCAAACCATTTATAAGTTTCTTTGTGCAGCTCATGGTACTTGTCGCACAGCTCCCGGGGTGTGATGCCTTCCTTCAAAGCCTGGGTCTCGCTAGCCGTCCCGTACTCATCAGTTCCGCAAATGTACAACGTTCTCCGGTTTCGTGTCCCTGAACAAGATCTCGTTCGTCACGGCCCGCTGGGAGAGAGCAGTCATGTGTTCCACTTACGGGAATATCTGTGCCAGCAACAGTAAATTTGATCAATCTCGGAGCACGGAAAATTTGTGCAGATAGTAACGCACCGGCTGTAGACGTCCGCACTGAGGGTACTCCCGATGATGTTCCCTACACACCCCTCTCTCAGACTGGTGCGCCCCATAGCGAAGCGTCCATGAATTCGTACGTACCCAGATGAGGGACGTTGTTGCAATACGGCAAGGCAGACGTGATCAAGACGTTTTCCTCGCCCTCCTTTGGCAGTCTGATAAATCGAAAACCTCTGGTCATGTTTGTAAACAAATCAAAAGCATTGAACAAGCGTACGCTACAGCCTGGCCCGGATCCGGAACCTGCCTGAGCAAACCATCGGCGGAACGAATGTTTTGTTGTGCCATTGTGGCGAAGGGCTTGTTGGCCGAGAGGAAAGATTTGAAACGGGTTCTATGATACAACGGCGGGCGAGAGAGGACGAGCCGATACAGGTTTGCGAGGCCTCTAGGTTGACTTATGGTAAATCGATGGGGGGATGGCGCTAGCTGGCGTGGCGCCGTCCGATGTTGTGTGAGTCACTTTCGTTTCTCAAGAAACCTCTGTCGCTGAACGGATCTCCTTTCGAGATAAGATAAGATCGCGTCTTGGTTCTTTCGAATTGAAGTTCGCGCCACACCGTACGCCACATTAAGTAACAGTCCGTACGTCGCGAGAACTATACATCCCGACGGTCTTTCTCGTTCGGTAATTTGTGACCTTGGTACATACAGCGACGCGGTACGCGCGTTTCACAATGAAGGATGCTCTGTCCTGCCTAGACATAAGGGGACCTTAGACAGATTCCAAAAATGTTAGTACAAAAACATGGAGGCTAGACAGTTACTACAGACATGCATCAGTGCCCACAATCCTATTTTTCTACCACCAGAGAGCAAATTTATCTGACCAAAATAATGCGAGATCCGGCACAACAATTCATATATATTCTGCGCCATCAGAAGTGAGGATAATGGAAAATCTACAGTGAGCGGGACACCGAATTGAAGATTAAGTGGACTGACAACTGTAGTAGCGTCCGGCGCAGCATCCCAACGAGCATGAATGCACCGCGCCAGCTATGATCATGATGGTATTCACCGATGATAGTGGTGAATTGAGCCGCTATAAGTATGGCGTAAGCGGGCGTTGGCTTGTTTGAAAAGGCTGGCGAGAACGACGAATTCGTTCTATGTGGTGAAGACCGCGAGGTGGAAATGGGGTGAAGATGCGTCCAAACGAGGTGCTCAAAAACTGGTCGAGAGAAACGCCACAGCGATCTGAGCTAGGTCAAGTTACGCCACTCCGAATTTCCGGCGGATCACGGAAGAGAGGACATCAAATGTTCGTCGCGCCCTGAAGCAGCAGAGCGCACCGCGATCAGAGCAACGGACCTCCTGACCATGTACCAGCTGAGCGCCTCCTGACCATATCTCATATATCTCTTGAGCTTGGCCGGTAAGATGGGCACGGTAAGAGGCGAGGCTGCGGTGAATTGAGTGCGATATCCTCTTCCCAAGTATGCTTGGAATGTGCAGGGAAAAGTGGCCGGAGGTGGTCACTGGTCACGATCATCTGAACTGGCGGTGCGTATCAGATATCCTCTGTCTCCTGTGGCATGGGAGACGATGACCTCACCCATCACAAGGACAAAAATAGCGCGGAACTTAAATTCAAGATCGAATAGGTATAATTATAATGTAACTCCAGGCGGGAAACACGCTCTCAGACGCATTCGCATACCCTCCCGCTCTTTCCTACGAGCTGAAAGTATACTTTCACCCACGAACAATCCACAAAGCGCCATCGACTTCGAATTTATAGAGACTCACCCGCAAACAATATGTCGATGCACAGGTCCTTGCTGCACTCTCGTGTCTTGACAACCGCGAAAGCGTACCGGCCCTTATCGCGCACCTCTCACCTCGCCCGGTCATTCAGCACCACCTCCCCCACACTGGTCGACACCACCAAAGGCACTCTCCCCATCCAATCCACATCCCCGTACGACCCTATCGGGGTCAACGCCGCCCTCGCCTATGTTTCTGAACCGAGTAGCGCCACATTCGCACCACGTTCCAAGCTATCGGACGAATTTTCTCTAGCAGACCGCGTCGCACTCGTCACTGGTGCAAACCGCGGTCTTGGCCTCGAGATGGCGCTGACGCTGTCAGAGGCAGGGGCTAGAGCGGTTTACTGCCTTGATTTACCGGAGAAACCGGGCGAAGAATGGGAGGCGGTGAAACGCTACGTGGAGGAGATGAGTAAGAAGGAAGGCCGAGAGGGGCGAGTCGAGTATATCTCTACGGATGTGACGGACCAGAAGAAGATGTGGGCGGCGGGGGAGATGATTGCTGCAAAGGAGGGCAGGTTGGATGTCGGTATCGCGGCCGCAGGAATATTGAGAGATAACACGGATTGTTTGGAATATCCTGCACAGGACTTCAAGAGAGTGAGTACCAAGATTAAGTCAGGGCAGGGGGGTTGCTGATCATTACCTACCCTCAGGTGCATGACGTGAATGTGAACGGTGTATTGTTCACGGCCCAGGCCGTGGGCAGACAGATGGTGAAGTTCGGTACTCCAGGCAGCATAATTCTGATAGCGTCGATGAGCGGGAGTATCACGAATAAGGTGCGTAGGCCGTCTACGTTCTGGACCATGGCAACGAACGAGGCGCTGACACTGGCACTCGTTCATAACCTTGCCATTCCTGAACTTTCGATCATTCGCAGGACCAAGCATGGGTTTCGTACAACTCGAGCAAGAGTGCAGTGCTGCAGATGGCTCGAAGCATGGCCTGTGAGCTCGGACCGAAGAAGATCCGAGTGAACGCTCTGTCGCCAGGGTACATCTATACGGCGTGAGTGATCTAATTTTCTTTGAGTTCAGGAGATGCGGAAGAGCCATGGAAAAGATCCGCTGGAGGGTCTATAGGCCTTGCATTTACCTGCAAGAGAGCCACTCTGACCGTATTTTTCTTTGGTCGATAGAATGACGAAGGCCTATCTCGACAAACAGGTGAGCAATGTTGCACGTGGCTGCACTTGGAGACAAACACTGACGACTTTACCTTCATTATCGGTGAAATAATCCATGAACGTGTAAAAATTGAAACACGGACATGAACTTGAAGCCCCACCTTCTAGAGAAGTGGTCATCGCTGAACCCAATGGGAAGAATTGGACGGCCTGATGAATTGCGGGGAGTGACTGCCTGGCTCGCGTCTGACGCATCTACGTTCTGTACAGGATCCGAGTGAGTGATTCACTTTGATTTTCCGTGCAGCATTCGTTCCAGCTAGACAAACCACTGATGTGCGATGATGTCAACAGCATACAGGTCAGTGGAGGGCACCAAGCGTGGTGATTCTGGGCATTACCAGTACAGTTCCGAACGTGTGTTATAGTGGTGGTTACGCTTGATTTTTTCTTCTTTTATTCTTGTCTTTTGGTTTCATATCGTGTACAATGGTGTCAAGAGGAAGGATCGATTGCAGATGAGGAAGCAGCTTGCCCTTTTTCGGACCGTTCCGATCTTTCAGCCGGTTGCGGTTGCTGTGGCGTGTGGCCTAGGCTTGACAAACTATAAATTCCCGTCCTGAGTTCCTCCTTCCTTCTTCCATATTCGTGCAAGTCCATGTCTATGGCGCGCATGCAGGCTCATACTGTGATGGCCGTCCCGACGCACAAACCCCATTCTCAGCTACTGTTCACATCGCAATCCGGGCACATGGCACAGGATGGACTGCCCTGGCCGTCGTTGGTATCTTCGACCATTGATACCACCACACATATAGCACGCATCGAGTCACTCTCAGACCGTGGGCAGGCCCATCATGATGCAGAATTGTCTCTATATAAACCCTGTTGACGTTCTCAAAGGCCTTTGTGTCTTCTCCGAGCCTTTTCTCTAGACAAACGCAAGCGTTCGTGTTAGTAACCCCGCCATGCCTCCCATGCCCCCCTCCGATGCTCAGGCAGCCGCTCTGTACAAACACGTCCTCGCTCAGATGGAGTCCAACGTCGAGTTTCTGGTCTCTCAAAACTACATCTCCTCGAACGATGCCTCGACCATTCTGTCCAGGCTGCCCAACAGTCAGAACAGGACCTACAAAGCTTTCGCGGCTGCAGCTGCATCCCCTTCTCTTCCGAGTCCCACTTTCGCCTCTCCTGTTCTCAAACGTGCCGTCCCTGCTCCTCCACCACCTCCAGCGTATGTGACCCAGGCGCGAGCGCTATGGTCGTACAACGAAGGCGCCGAGGTGAGTCCCACGTCGCTACCATCACCCGACACGCATCAGACGCTGATGAAAATACGTCCCACGTAGGACCCTTCTGATCTCTCGTTCTCTGAGGGAGATATCATCGAAATCGTGGAAGAAACCAACGCAGACTGGTGGACTGGCAAAGTCAACGGTCGACAAGGTCTTTTCCCATCCAATTATGTAGAGAAGATATCTTCCTCCGGCTCCGAGAAGGCGAATCCGCCAGCCACGGTGCACTCAGTGCCACCCAGCCAGAGTGAGAAAAAGGCCTACAAACCGTTCATGGCCGCTCGTCACGGAATCGATACTCCACCTCCGCCAGGGCAAGGAGCGAATTCGTTAGGATTACAGCAAGCGTCTGGTCAAGAGGCGAAGGCATCGAAGTACGGTGCTTATAAAAATACGGTATGGGTCTTTATTTTTCGATTTTCCTCGATGTTTCTGATCGTGGTACTTGACATGTACATCAGATGGCTCATTCGGCTGCTGCTGGTGTTGGTGCTGGCGCCGGCATGGCAATTGGTGGAGGGTTGGTTCGGGCTATCTTCTAAAGCTTGAGGCATTTGAGCTTCGACGAAGTCGAACATATATATGAACGACCATCGTACATTCTCTTCTCTTTCATCGTCTCTTTCAGTTTACCTCTGGGTTTTACGGTGTTTATACCCTTGTATCGGTGCGGCATGAGGTTCTAAGCTCTATGTACTAGGTTTATCTATTATGATACCATACCCACATATCCACTCCGCGTGTCTATGATCATCATTTGTCTTGATGTCAAGTCAAACTAGCGTGCAGAAGCCAATGAGCCTCCTCAAGGTGGTCGTTCACTGTACACCCCGGACCTTGCCTCTCGTGAGAGCTTGTATGTATAGAACCTGCCCGTATGGCTGCAAGTTTCAAGCCTCAAGTGGCAACCTAAACAGTCTTATTTTGTCCGTGATACACGATGAACTGTAAGTCTAACTCGCAACTGAATAACGGTCAGAATAACGACACCCTCGGAAGCGACTTCCGACTCTTGCTCTGCCCGATTCTTCGTAAGAATGCTCTGCGCTCAGTATTATCAAGAACCTTGACCCGTCATTTCGCCCAATCCTTTCTATGCATCATCATCTTCCCTCAGTTGTATGCCTGGCTGCCTCAACCTCTCGAAAACTCTTCCCATTAACGGGTGGTTACCAGTGTATTTAAGAGCGATCGCGATGGATACCGTCACGAGGCCCATGTTGAGGATGTTTCCCGCAAGCCATCCTTTCTCGATACGTTCGTACATCTACGACCAGACACGGAGCGAACATACGTCATAGACATAGGTAAGTACTGCAGATGCGAAGGAGATGAATGCTCGTACCTCCCCACCTACGAGATTACCCACTGTCAAAGTGATGAGGATTCAATGAGTAATTATGACACTAGGTAGGTTGAAACTTACAACCGCAACCTATGGCGTACGCAAGGTTGAAAGCGCCGTATACATGTGCATCTGCATAGCGCCAATGGAGTCTCTTGTGAGCTAGAAGTGCATGATTGCATGAATAGAACCGGCATACAACCAACACCATCCAAGGTGCGGCAGACAGAAGCTAGTTCTGCCGTCAACGGAGAGACTACGGAGGAGTTGAACATCCCTGTCGCCGAGAAAGATTCAGACGATATATGAGCTGCCTGGTGTCATGCTAGTGGCCTAAACCGACTCACTCTTGAGTGCGTATGATACAATGAAGAACGTCAGTGAAGCATTGACATTGATTGCGGCCCACCATGGAAGGGCTCCGAGCAGACATAGAATTGTGACCCATTCAGTGCCGACGCTATCCGAGTATCTTCCCGAGATAGGCAAGGCTAATCATTACACGAATAAAGCATTTAAATAAATCCGCCTGATGCTGCTGGAACATCCACGTACCAATAAGGGTAGGAATGAAGATCAGTACAAGGACAATCCCTACGTCTGAAGAGCCCAGACCCCAGAGTTTCTGCAGGTGAAGCGGAAGCGTGGGCTCCAAACTGCTGGTTACGAACCTGCCAAGGTGAGTTAGGAGCTAGGTTACTCGTTATAAGGTTACAAGTAAGATACTTGCCCATAGATGGCGATGTTAACAATAGCAGTGAGCGCCCTCGAGGACTTCAACAGGGTGAGTGTGACCTCTATCAGTGAAAGGGAAGGCGTCATCGCCGACGGTGGAGTGGCTTCGTCCGTCGACACGGTATCATCTTGTATAATACTTATCTCAGAGTTGATCAGCGGGCCGTGTTTACAGCTTGTAGACGTCCCAGAATTAGTCGGATTGGCAGATGATACTGTCGCTGGACCAATGAGATCGTCTTCAATACACATCGAGCAGCCTGAGACGTTTGCAGGATCGGCGGCCCATATTCTTGCCTTCTGCCCTTCGACCATGCAGAGTCGTCCGAGAAGATCCAAACTCGTGATGGTGATAGTGAATATCCAAGGTGCGCGGAAGCCGAAGCGATCGTACAACCAACCACCTGATGGAGGGCCAATCATTTGCCTTTATGACAGGATTGAACAACGGCGTGTACGGTGCATCACCGTGAGGGAACTCACCCTAGCGTTAATCCAGAAGTAGCCAATCCAAGTTGTTCTGAAAATAAAGAATGAATATGGTGTGAGGTTGAACACACTCAATTGTAGACGTACGCCCGACGTGTTCCTGAGGGACCGTGTCACAACTAGGAGCAGACAGTCGAACATAGGTATGAATGCGCCGCGAACAGCGCAAACAGGAAGTCACTTACATTAAGGCTAGACCTGCTACCCAAACCATAGCGGAGCTCATGCCTTGGAATACCTGGGCAATGACCATAAGCCAGTATTGGCGAGACACAAGCATTACTCCTTGAGAAAATATCGAGGCCAGTAGTCCGGTAAGAAGAATGGATTGGCGGGCTTTGTACTTTTCAGATAGCCATGCGGTGATCGGCGTCGCTAATAACCGAGCGGGCGGGTCGGAACCATCTCACTCAAAATGACCATATGTAAATGTTCATACCTAGAACGACGCCTGCTTCCTGTCGGCAGCAGCAGTATAAGTTCAGGGGTTACTATGTCCCTAGTATGAAAACATACGCACCAAGCCGAAAAGCAAGAAGCCCACCAGCACGGATACCCTTGAGTAACTCAAGCGTTCGAGGTGGAAGGGAAGGAAGGGTATCATCATCGAGTATATGATGAGATCGGTCGTGATACCTACTCCATAATGTCAGCCGCCACGGTGAGGCAAGAGGCATATATTTGCAGATCATACCTAATCCAACAACTAAAGGGATCATCAGCAAAATCGACTTATGAATAGGTATAATATAACGAACCAAACGTTATAAATGATATAGAGGATCGCCATTTTAGGCCCCAAAGGTGACGGGAAGGTCGCTGTCGAGACAAAGTAAGCATAAGTAGGAGGAAAGGTTTGCTTGTGCAGATCGTAATCGCAAGCTTCTGCAGGGAGCGGGGGTATCGTTACAAGCGAGATCCAACGCAACCCTTTATACACGGACTGTATCTGTACCCATCAAGTCAAACACTTAAGAATAAAGAAACCACTAGCTACTTCTAGCGCACGACATCCGCGGGGGAGCATGCTGAGACTGATGGAACCTCGGAGTGACCGTGCGGATACGGCACCCTGGAAGCAAGGCATCTTCTCATGACCTGAAATTACTTCAACGGCGATCCTTCTAAGCGCTAGGACCTACATGAAAGCGGCGTAAAGGTGATATAAGCAATACACTGGGACCCACAAGACACCGAGATAGAGGGCCGCAGTGTCGGGCGACGGTGGCTCAGCTTCAGCTGAGGCGAAACCTTTAGCAATGAACAAGAATAAGGCCTAGCGATTTGGATGACAGATATGGAAATATGACCGCGGCATGAAATGAACGGAGAAAGAGGTCCCACGTCGATAAACTTTGCGAGATGTCAATTGAACCCTACACACTGCGTACCGCAGTGATCAAGCAGTGGTCATTCCCTCAACATGTATGCCACATCAGATCTCTGAATCGGCTTACCCATCCTCTTGGCTCATTGCTGCAGTGCCTGCGAGGCCGAATCTCTTGCGAAGGCTGTAAGTAGATGAGGCCATACAGGGCCTACGCGCCCGAAAGAAGTTCGAGCTCCGCTCGAATCTATTATCTCGCACGAGTTTTCGGCCCGGGCGCGTACTTACACGCCCTCATTGTGTTTGAACGCACGACACACATAAGTATATCGTCCAGAATATGCGCACGTACGCACCTCCCTTTTGTGCTGTAAAACCCAAAGTTTTTGCGCGTTACACCAACATTGTCCAAATATTGAATGTGATGTCTTGAATTCCGGTCAAGGTCCGCCCATCCCGTTTTGGAGACATCATTGTGTGTGTGCAGCTCTGGTTCTTTCGGCTTTCATCCCATATCTCTTCTTCATGAGTTAGACGTAGCTGTACATTTGGATGATGCCTAGTGTCTCATCACTCATCACGTGTGCTCGCACGCCTGAAAATTCTCCACCCACTTCAAGAAAACATGTATCCAATGTACGATATCACCCCAAGAATACCAGCATTGTGGAGAACCGCCCTATTTGTGCAGGTTACCGCAGGTAGGCTGGTACTTGAAATAACTCACAAATTACTAGAGTCCTTTGATCATTCAAGAGAAATAAATGGTGCGTAATGCAGCGAGCTTCGCACGAGTCAAAGTCTTCGTGGTCAAAGGCCGTAGAACATGTGAATAGATGATGAGGTCTCTAGGGTGCAAACTAAGTACTAGGAGACATCAGGTTGTACGTATTATGGTGCAGTCACATATAGTCATAGTTCGTCACAACTTTTATGAGCATTAATGATTGATCAAGTGCCAGCAATTCCAGAATCCGAAATCCACGCCTGCATTGTCCGAGTGTGCCCCATGATATCTGTCCGTATCCCTCGCACTCTTCCTACAGCAAACCTTCACCCCGACCAATGACGCACAGAGTTAGCTACATCAGTTGAAGCGTAAATTCCTGAGCCTCCATTGGAAGGTACGTGAGAGTTCCATGACTGTGAGTGACGAGAGTCCCAAGACGGCTGTGGTTGGTAACTCGTTGCGCCGTGTGGGACGGACGCCGTAGACGCCGATGAATACGCTGAATGGTCGTGGCTTCGTGTACTTTGCGTGTAGGGGTAACCTGATAGGAGGATGTCTGATGCTCTGACATCTTGCGAGTATGCAGCTCTGTGGTGCGATCCAGTTGGCGTGAATGGCTGGCCGCCACCGGGAGGTAAGGTAGAGGATCCGTCCCAGGACGAAGTTCGGCCCACGTCTGTAGAATATATGTTACACACGTTATGTTGTACAGTATTGGGATAAAACTGACTGATGGTAGCTGCCCCCTGTGGTATATTCGAGTTTGGAGACCTAGAGACCATCATTCGCGCTGGGGTGGCCATTTGAGACGACCGCGCACTGGGAGGATAGCGAGCCCTGAACGCCAACTCTTCGTCGTCAAAGCTAAATTGGTAGATATATAGATCTGTTAGTGGCTTCAAAGGGTAGACAGAGGTGTCACGCACATTCTAGGTATATTATTGTCGTCAAGGTCAACGCGCGGTGGGTGGCGAAACCTCGTGTCTTTCACCGCGCTTATTGGGACTTCTAGCGACATGATCTCTGTATTGGCCGTTGGGCGACGAAGACGGTTGATCGAGACATCTTCTTCTCGATAGTATGATACGACATGGTGGTTGGCGCCGTCGATATTGACGGTAATGGTCTGCAGAATGTCAGATTCGTTTCATTACGAGGTATTGATCATGAGCTCACCTTTTTTGTCAGACCATTTGGTTTCAGCGGACCTAATGAGCTTCTTATTGGCATCTGTCCGATGTCGGGTTCTCCTGGAACTGTGGTGCAAACGGGAGTCTGAGAGGTTTTGTGGCTCCGACGATCTATCGTGTGCGTGACCTCGCGGTAGACCTAGAGACCAAGTCAGCGAAAGGTTTTCCCAGAGCGACGGGCAGCACGGTTATCCCACGCTCCGTCTCCCACTGTGATTACATACGACTCACCAAAAAGTTGCCCTCAATTCGACTTGGGCTCCAAGTGAGTCCCTCGGTCCATCTCTGTACTATAGTGGTGTTAATCGTGTGGTCTAACGGCATTGCGAGCTTACACTTACTGCCACATTCGGCTGAGCAATAGATGAAGACTGCGCCGCTATGTACCATGGAGCGACGTTCCGCGTCGTTTAGACGCCTTGATTGCGCCGTACAGTCAGTCGATAGAAGCAGGTATAAAGGAGAGGTAGGGTCGTACCTTGTAATACGAGGAATTACTCCTCTCCTACATGGCAACATGAATCAACATCGACAATACATCAACTGAGGAACACGAACCTAGCTGCAATAACGAGACGGATAGCATCGACAGTAGTGCCGACGATGCCAACAAACGGAGCGGGCTCAGCGTCAGACGTATCGAAGGAAGCGAAGTCTTGCATTGACGCTGGACGCAGAGAACGAGATGAGAAATGTGTTTCTTCCGTCAGATCTCTCATGTCTTTTATTCCATGAAGGACGACCAGAGTTAGAACATTTGTAATGTGGGGCCGAAGTGAACAAGTGCCAGTCGGTCGGATCGGGCAAAACTCTCGCTAGTCTCATGGAGCTTCTCGGGGAAGGTGCATTCAATCCTCGGAGCGAAGGGAGCGGAGACTCGTAAAAGGGTTCGTGGTTTACTCCGGTATTTTGATGGCCGTAGCTGGCGTGAGTAGAAAAGTGACACTCATCGTAGAGGTGTAGATTCGAGCCCGCACACGTGCAGTGTCTTCCTAGCGTATGTACAGGCAAACATCAATGCGATAATCTATGTGTGTGGACTGTGTTTGTACGCGGGGCGGATCAGCAAAGCGCTTGAGAGCAGAAGAATGTGGAAGCACTCACAGCAATGGAGAAGCTGAGATCCGCCTAAGATCCACGAACACGGTATTCCAAAAGGGTTTCGAGGTGATATGGCAAGAGGTGGGAGTACATAATCAAGGGAATTGTCGCATGGCAGTTGTCTGCTCTGACTTGGCATACTTTGATGCTCAAGCGACCCATCGGATATGACACTACGTCAGTAGATTCACGTCGAAAAAGAAGACGCAGCCCTACAAATTCCTCTTCATGCCCTACGCACAAACCCATTTTCAGTCAGTTTCCTGCCACAGTGTGAGAGAGCACCAAGCGCGCTCGGTGGTGCGGCCAACACAGAGCTATGGTTCTTACTCCGCGGCTGTGCCGTGGAAGTGGTACCAAGATCTAGGTTCGCAATATATCAAACCCTCATGGCCGGAAAATGAAGGTAACAATAGGCCTGAGTGCAGGATCTGCGTGGCATGCTCAGAGTTCCTACCGTGGTGATGTCTCGCATAAATTGCTACCGCCTCCTCCCCGCGGCGTACGTCAGCTTAACGCAAGGGAGAAAGTACCAAACCTCCTTTGGTTTGTGAAGTTGTGACCATCGATCAGGTACATGCCTGTTCTATTTTACTTGCCGAGTGATGCAAACGACACTAGACATTGTATATGGTTCTGTCTTCCATCGATCCCGTCTCCGATTCGGTGGATGACGGAGCCATATAGAGGCCGGCGTTGCGGGAGCGGTGACCTAAGGGTATCCGTTATACATATCTGGTACTCCAAACGAAGCAACAGAAGTAGGGGAGGTTCTGAAGCGGGGAACGACATCGTCGGTCCCTGCCGTAGGATGCCGAGACGCTGAGAATCCTCCAGCATTTATTCAGAGTGAAAAGTACCACATAATGCCACTCAAGTTTAAGGTGGCCAGTCTAACTGATCGATGGATGTCATCGCAGCGAGATGGAGACGACTTGGAGCTCAAGATTGAAGCTTTGAAAGGCCACAAAGGTACGCCGTACCTGTGAGTAGTTTAGTTTATATTCCTTCCCGAGTCTCGGACGTCGTAGAGCGCCACTGACAGTTCTGCAATGCTTTCGGGTTCTGTGGTCTCGTTATTATTACCAGAAGTGCCAGCAGTTGCGGTAAGATTGGATACTGGACACAGGAACAATGAACCAGTGCATCAGTCATGAATTCCCTGTCGAGAGGAAAAGAAGGGCTTCTAACATACGGTTGAGGAATGTCTCGCAATGTCCGTTGCCGTACGCTGGACCATCGTTATTCGGACACGTCGACGAGGACCCGCCTGCCAAATCACGAACTGAGAAGTTCGTCCGACCGGTATTTCTTGTTTCTACCGTCCCAAGTTAGTACCCCCATGTGTTTCGTGCATGACTCTGATACTTTGCTCCTGAGACCTTCAGGTATCAGTAGACGGTGAAGCGTTACACACCGTTCACAAAGATCTAAACATAGGCTGCGCTTCACACAAAAGCTGTGTCCTATGCATTAAACCCTATGGCATATATTCTGGGGTAGCTTCCCCGCTGCCTACGCCGCCAGAACCACATCACAGACCTGCTGTGCGAACGAGAGAACTGACGTCAACTGGAGTTGATTCTGGGGCTGTCATGGCTCTGAACCCGACTTGTCTGTTGTCTGGAAGACCCTAAGCAGAAAGCCCATAACTGCATTCTTACGCGCGAGCCTATAAACCTAGATGGAGTTGAACGAACGACCAACAAAGCGGATCTAGATCGTCGGTATCACTAGATGCCGTGGGTGGAGCTGATCAGCCTGCTTCGAAGCTGGTCGATGGGGTAGCGCCCAAATGTACCGCCGGCGATGATTACGAGCGTCCAAACAACCTTTCCAGACTTGTGCGAGTGGGGTGCACATGCCGGCTGTCGTCCAACAGGACATTTCTCCGGATGACCATTGCGGTATAGACTGAAGAGTGGACTGATATGCCCTCCGTAGCATATACCAAACCTTTGAGGCGAATATTAATCATACCGTGACCACAATACAAGATATTGTCCAACAGGTTCGCGCTGTATTGAAGATACTGGTTAGTACGAAACAGCCACTATCTATCGTTGTGAGGTTTAGAGGGCAAGAGCAAATTACATACAGTCGATCGCGACTTTACCACAATTTGCCGGCATTGCCCCGAAAGTTCCCGACCAAACAACCAGGATACATCCAGTTCTCACCTCTGTGAGCGATAGACAGCCACATGTCAGCAATCGTCCTTCTCAACGGCGCGCGCGACACGATCCGTCAGACTACATACCATTCAACCAACGCCATCAGCTGCGTTGTTAATGAATCACGTATACCTCCAATCGATGAGATGGACTGTTTTTTCACAGATAGAGTTCGGACCGATATCTAAGGGAAGGTGAGGGAAGGTGGTATTACAATCTGGACTTGAAATGATGGGGGATCCCGTAACTGAGAATGAAACATACCTACTTGCTGTCCGTGTCGAAGACGGTTATGATAATGGCATGTTACCCTATGGTGGAGGAAGTTCGTATCAGTTTTGGTTAGCTTGTTCATTTATAGAGTATGTCACGAGCATCGAACAGGGCAAATGCAAGGTTGGTCTCATGGAAATGATGGTGAACTCACTGTCAGCTACGTGAGTGAACTTTTACGCTCGGCTGCGCGTTGTAGGACGCGTTGTTGGTTCATGGACGATCTGTGTTCTCCGCTGGGAAGAAGGTTGGTTTCAGCCTAACTATTGAACCTTGGTTGTGTTGAGGACTGACCTGCTGGAACGACTGTGAGATTCTATGGTTCTGGAAGGCGCAGATCAAAGCGAAGTCGATAAGGGATGACCAGTCAGATGCAGCGGAATCAGGCGAACACCGCAATATACCCACAATCGACGCAGCTTGCTGAAAAGATCTTCGGAAAACCGCGTGCTCACCCGGAATTATTCTGACATGGCAATTGTCAACTGGAAGCAACCAGCTCGAGTACACTTGGGATCGTCAGCTATACACCCCGCTGGCTACACATCTGGACACCTGAAGAATATAGCCACAACACACAGGGATATATGGACGGGTCCTGTTCTTGTCATGGGCCAAGATAAGTAGTATTTGTATTTCCAGACCGTTGCCGCTGTACATGGGAACCCAAGGAAGAGCAGCAGGATGCAGACGCTGGAGATGGTCACGGAGATTCAGAATGGGGCGTTCCTTTTCGCTGGTCTGTACAAGTTGGTCAGTATCCCATTCGTCATGTATCAGAGCGTCACTCACACCATGAAGATTCGGGGGACCATCTGAAGTATGAACACCGCCGCCCAGACCTCCTCTCGATGCATCCAGTCGGACAAACGCCCCCAGATAGATATATCGGGAGGCCCTCTGTGTGAATATGAGTGCAGGTGTGAGACCGACAGCTCTGTACGAGTGCGGGTCTACGCGGAAAGGCGGAAGAATTCGTCGGGACTGTCGTTGATCGTCGACAAGAATGGATCCGGAGGTAGCGGGCTGCAAGAAGTTGAATGTGGCTGAAAATGTCGGCCACGACGCAGATGCTGGTGATGAGTGATGAGCGGCATCGCCGAAACAGTGCTGAGCGTCCATCTTCTAGAGCAGACAGATTGATGTCGTGCACGGGCATAACGGAGGCGGAGATCATAGTACCGAGGTCTTCGTGAACACGAAGATCGACAGAAAGAGTACTGGGTTACGAAGATCCCCAGTACATTGCTGGGAATCGTACACATCATGATGGAACTGTGCCAAGCTCGCAGCTATTTTGCGTAGGGGGTCGGGTCTCGAGGCTATTGATGCTCAGCCCTGCTCGGTTTGGCAAGCCACATAGACCGCCTTCTTCTGCCACATCTGGGACCACCTCGGGATTTCTCACCGCAGACATATGCTGCCGCCAACGACGGAAATGAGTCACTTCAGAGAAAACCCAGATCTGCTCTTCGCACAACCATGGACTGCATTTGGGGTATGTGCTTTGTGGCAGACTGCTCACCTAGAAGTCATTCCAAATATCGTACGTCTCAGCTGAACGTGTTGACATATCGTGTACTCACGACGATCTGGGAATATATCATGGCACAACCAGAAGATGCTAGGGGCTCAAACCATGGTGACCCCCCGGATATCATCACGGTGATGGACGTTTGAGCAGATTTTTCGGGCGGCGGTTGAGGAGGAGCACAGCGTGGTAGAGAGCAAAGCGGTGACTGCTTACGTACGCACTATCATGGCGCGTGAAGCCGAGCGTCATAATTCTGTACAGCAACTCCAAGCACCCAAGCCCGACTATCATCTCCCGCAGCGTCCACAGCCTTTATCATAGCCTGTGCACGGTCTGCGCAGACTTTGGGTCCACAAAAGCTATCCCAAAGCATTTCTACTTGATTCACTACCTTCCAACTGAGTGGATACTGCCCAAACCCTCACATCACACATCTTCACCCTCGCAACCACAACCACAACCACCACATTTTTTCGCATTCGAACTTTTCGGAATGACATTACTTGATAGGCTGAAAGACGGGGTGTCGGCCATTGTACCAGACAAGCGTGGAAGACCACCGATGAGCAGCTCTCTTTCTGGCGGGATAGGCAGCGGGAACGGTGTGGTGGGTTTTGAAGATGATGTACGTCAGTTCCGTCCAGACTTTTTCAATCATTTCCTCCGTTTTATCCTTCCAGTATACCCGCCCTTTAATTCCGCGCTTTAATATTTGGCGCGCAGGGCTACCGCAGCCGTTCTGCGCAATACGTATACGTTCCGTACGCACGAGGCTAATTCCAACGTTGTGTGTTACGTAATCACAATGTCTCTCCTCTCCCCTCCACGCCCATCTTCATGTCTGCCGCGGACACCGCTGGATCGCTTGTCTTGCTTCTCTTCATTCCCCTCTGTTTTACGATAGCGTTATTGGTTCATTTCTCCTTTGCCGTTCTATAACCATTCGGCTTGACTAACGGAACCTTTTTCTTTCAACTGCACCTGATCCACGCGGTTCAATGGTTCAATACTGTTGTATTCATGTTTGGACATGACCGTGGGTTATTCTCGTAGATGATTGTATCTAAACCGGCCATCATATTTCACACTTCCCAAGTGTTCTTCAACTTTCTCGCTATGTGTTGTTTCGCCAGTGTAGCTGCCTTTCAAGCCAAATGGGGAGTGGGTCCATGTGTGTTCCTTCTTTCACTGCTTATTCGATTTCATGATACTGATAGTGGTATTTGAATCATGATAGCCGGACTAACAGGATTTGCGCTGTTCGTCTCCATTGCGGGCATGTTCCTTTCGTTGTTCATGCTATTGGTCCCGGTGGTGTACGAGAGGTACGACAGGCTAACGCGCCTAGCGCGTGCGTTGAAGGAATTGCGGGTTAGCTTCATTCTTGTCGGTACCGGCACAACATTCAGCTTGCTGATCGCGTGCGTCTTCATTCCTTGCACCTCCCATCTGTGCTGCTAACAATCCGGGACGGCTATCCACAGCTTCATCGTCACGATCTCGGCGTGGACAGAAGCAGGCTGTAAGAATGCTGATAACGACCCTAATGCAGACAAGGGTGATGACTTCAAGAATGGACTTGATGGATGGTGTAGTACCAAGAAAGCCGGTGCCATCTTTTTCTGGCTTGCGTTCGGTGGGTGTTCATACTATTCACGCTTCGCACTTTGACCATGCTCACACGATGGCGCCATTGTTCCTCTTTTCATCACGGATCTAGCCTTTTGGATAGCCTCCGTGGTTCTCGCCGTACTTGACTGGCGCTCAGGCAAATCAACTACTGGCCCACGAGACCCACCATTCACGCACCCAACAGGCTATTCCGAAGCCGGGGACGAGGCTCCAGAGGATGAAGAATCGACCTACGAACACATCCCTCCCATTCGCAGCTCCTCGCCGCTGACTTACCCCAACGAATCACAATCCCCTTTCGCCGATACGAATCGCTACTCCAGCGCTACTACAGCGACGAACCCAAACGCCAGCTCCACCAACGTCAGCACCGCACCATACAATATGCCTGCTCCCTCGCGGCCGAGCATGGATGCGTATGGTGCATTCTCGGATCCGGCGCCCTCCGGATTTGGTGCAGGAGGTGTGCAGCAGGAGAATCCGAGGGTGAGCAGGACGATGCAGTATGCGGACCCATACGCCGCCGTGAGGGCTTCGGTGGCGTCGGGCCAGGGCGCGCAGCCTTCCGGACCTCCAAGCTATTCGTACCAAGGATACCAATGATTTTAACGAAGTGTGCACATACAGGATGAGGGCTCAGTGGGGTGGAAGCTTGGGAATGAGTTGGTGGCGGACGTCTTTTCAGAGGCCAGGCATGAAGAGGACCATGCTTATGTTCGGATCTTTTACGTGACTTATGACCCAGTGTACTGCCTGTGTTTATTATATGTTCTTCTTCCTCTCTTGAGGCTCGGACAGATGTTGCATTTTATTTTTGGCTCCCAGTCTATACTTTATTATATATTCTTGACGATGGTGACGGCGAAGCCAAAGCCACACGTGTGCGACACATCGCGTGTCCCAAAAAGGCAATCCGTTTAGCGGCGAGACGCGTTTGTTGACGGTTGTTGACGATCCGTGCGACGACTTGTTCTTGTTCCCCCTCCATCTACAGCGATGCCCCAGCCTATCGATCCCGACTCTAGTCAATCAAGCCTTTTTTCTTCTGTTCTTGGGTTCCTTTCGAGAGAGGTGGATAGCTTCGTCGCCAACGCGACCGGTTCAACAGACCCTGCAGAGGTGCGTGTCGCAACTAGCTGATATTCGTTAAAAATTCTCATAGTCTGCTCCTATTCGCATATCTGGACATTAGAATGCCGACAACGCTGGCCCTTCACGTCCTTTGACCTCGAACCGTGCGGCGACAGGGTCCAACAGGAAGCACCGCTCTCGAGAGAAGAAGAGAGCTCCTAATATTGCCGAGGGTGAGCGCGAGAACCAGAGAGATCGTGAGTGGGTACGAGAACGAGAGAGGCATCGGCATCGAAATGGACCCTACGACAGCCCCAAAGATCGAGTAAAGGCTCGCAGGCGACGCTCGCCTTCAGTCTCGTCCTCGTCCTCGTCTTCTCCTGAAGTCTCTCCGAGTCCCCGTCCGCGCTCCCTCTCGCGGCCCAAGCACGGCAATGCTACACCTGTGCTACCTTCTGAACGCAACTATGAACGACAAGGTGCGTCTGCCAAACAACAGTGCTTCATCAGTGTCCAGTTTCTCATATACTCTTACTCCGTCATTAAGACTCGCACACTGTTACTGAGCGTACACCTTCTCCACCACCAACAACCCCTCTCCCTTCTGCGCTTCGTCGTAGACCCTCATTTACGATGCCGGGCTCGTTATTTCCCCGTTCGCCCTCCCTAGAACCTGAGGCAATACGTGCAGAAGAGGCGGCTCGCCACGTCAGATTCGCCTCGGGCATCGTCAGTCCTCCTGCCAATAATCTTTCGAGGACGCTTCTCGCATCGCCCGAATCTCCTGAACAGGAAGCTAGCCCATCGAGAGGAAACACGGATACCTACCCCAACACCAGCTCTCCTGATTCGCACTCGAGTATCACATCAGATTCGCCACGACGAGACGAGGAGGACACGACAGGGTCTCCGTCCAGCCGCTTCTTACCAGAACCTTCAGAGGAGCCGCAGTTTTATGATTCCTACGAAAATCAAGACTACGGCGAAGACAACTCCAAGGACTCCGCGGATATGTCTAGTTCATCCGTATCAACATCATTGTCACAGCAGGACATGTCATTCTCATCCAAAGGCACTGAACAGCTTTGGGCCCCTGAACCGTCCAATGCAGATTGTTCGGGCGAGATCCGTGTGAAAGGCAAGGAAAGGGAGCTATTCGATGCTGTTGAGGAGCATCGACAGAAGGAGCAGAGGTGGGGCAGCGAACAGCCTGAGGGCATGGAAGTTCGAGCTGAGCGGGGCCAATACGAAGAGAAGATCGAGATCTTGCAAGAAGAAGTGAGACGCCTGAGAGCCGAAGTGAGTTTCCTACTCTTCATGAGCATGTTGCCGTTGCTTAATGACCTTTCCTTAGCTGGCCAAACGACGCACCGTCGGTCCCTCGTCGCACGTCATACCCCCTCCTCCGCCGCCGCCACCGCTTCCCCTCCCCACCCCTGCTCTAAACTCGCACCGATCCAGAAATATGGGCCCACCAGATACTGGCTCGCTTTTCGCCAGTGTGCGTGCGAACCTCAGGCATGCACCAGCACCGGTTGAAGCTCCTATCAACGTGGCTTACGGTGGCCATCGTACCAAACGCACGGGCCTCCCGACGGTCAATGTTCCCTCCGATAGAATGCCTGCATTCTTGAATGAGATGAAGACCGCCAGACTTCGAAAGGTTGCGGGTGGGCGCCCGCCGGATTTGCCCCCTCTGACCAGTACGAGCGGCCCAAGAGGCACAGCAGGTGTCGATACAGTGGGTGAAGTCAGGATTGGTGAGAAGAGGAAGAGGGCCAGCATGAATGGAGCGGAAGACATCCAGACGATCAAACGACGACTCACGGTTGCTTCGCATGCAGATGCTTCGAGACGCAACGACATGCCTCCTCCGGACGAATTCTTTTCTCGTTCATTCAGTGGATACCAGATGCAGACGCAAAGTCAACACGAACACGAGCACGAACCTGATCCTGATCCTGAACTCTCCGCCGGCCCGTCGACGATTCCACATTCCTATTCCCACATGAGCTCCAATTTGTGGCCAGCAAGAACTGGGTCTGGATTAAGCTCGGGCTCTGGAGAAACGACGACTCCCTCTCTCACGTCGGATAACGATGTCGAAGGGGATGCCGAGGACAGAATTCTCTCTACACCGCCGCAGAACAATATCCCCAACCTCCAGCCCGAAGTCCTCGGTCCTCCCATACAGATGGACTTTGGGAAAGGTAAAGGCAAACAGAGAGCTATGGATAGCGAACCACCTCTTGATGAGGACCATCCACTGCATCCTAATACCTCCATCATCTCTCTTCGACAACGGGCATCCACCCCTCCCTCTTACACGAAGGTTCCTTTCCCTGATCCGCTTCCTGTATCGAGGACGCCAACTCCAGAACATGAGGCAGAACTTTCTATGCTCGACTTCGACCTTCCTCCAAATATGTCCCCAACACGCTCGCCGCAAAGTATTTTTGACAAGCGTCCGCCCAAGTCCCCTTTACCCGCGCGAGCCTCTGATAGCCCTCGGAAGCCTCGCCCTCCCGGACGCATTCCACGGGCTGCTGCCAGTCCTAAGTCTACGTCTAACACTCGTCTATCTACTATCTCCAATGATCAACACCTCGAGGGTAACGCTGACGATGACAACGGCGATGACGAACCGTCGACATCGGCCAAGGGTGCTCCTGGCTTTAGGGACCTTTCCGGATGGTCCCCGCCTCTTCCTGCGCGGAGTCTTCCGCCACAGAGTCGAATCCCTATTTCCGTGCAATCGACGGCAAGAAAAGGGCCACAACGCGTACCGATCACCGCAGACCATCCAGTTCCCGCTCCTAGGAAATCCATATCGCTGACTTCACTCCGGGCCTCTACGTCATTCCGGGCTTCTACTTCGTCGACCAAACCTGCCCGACCGACCGTTCGTGACGAGTCCCCAGAACCGTCGACTTCGTCTCATGCGAGCCCTCGGAAAAGCAAGAAGGAACGCCGGCGCACGTTGGACGAAGAGCTGCAGCAAGCGGAAGACGATCTGGAGGCGGAGAGGGAGGAGCTGGAGAATGACGACCTGCGGTTGAGTGACCTCGAAGCACCTGTGCTCGTCGGTGTTGGGTCCCGGAGTAAGAAGAGGGGGTTCATGGCGCATGGTGGAGGAGGTGGTGTTCCGGTCTTCATGGGTGTCGGGTATGTGGAAGGTGCTGTCGAGGATGAGGATGAGGCTCAGTCGAGCGAGAACGGGCAGGAGGACGAGGAAGATGAGCCGTGGGATGCCCTGGACGATGAAGAGGAGACCGATGGAGAAATAGACGTGAAGCGAGTGGTGAAGCTGGGTGAGGCGAGCAGCGGGTGGACGAGGAACTTGAAGCTCGACGTTGAGGGCCACAGGAGACGATAGTGTGGCGTATATTTCAATCTATTCGTTCTGCATCATAGTTTGCTCTTGGTTTCCCGATCTACGTATCTGCTTTGACGTTTTGTATGTCTCGGTCCTCTATTTGTTCGCGAGATTTTTCTCTAGCTTTGTCTTGTCCTGTATCTTTATTACTTTGTCATTTGTGGCTCTCTATCCTGTCTTGAAGACAATGCTATTGCTGTCTACATATCCGCAACATTTCTCCGCGTTTCACACTGCATGATTGCGGTGCTGGGTCTGAATCCTTCTGTCTACCGTCCGCCTTCGCCACCACAGTCGGCATATTCATCTCTCGCAGCTACAACGTGTTATTATCCAAACAGTCTACCATAAATGCCGCACGTTGAAATGTCGCGAGACGCCACTACATTCACCATCCCGCCGTCTGCGCTCGAAGGACTTTCAGCACGATCTAGAGAATGTATTGAACGATTGAGGCTACATCAAGCCGACAGTGTAGACATGTTCGTCTCACCTTTTCTTTACGCCCACCAAGACTTACGCCCTAATGTGATGCGAGGAAACTTAGATCGGCGCAACCATCTTCGAAGCTCGCGGCCGTTCTCGTACTGCTCTACGAACGAGCGGGTGACCTTCGCGTGCTCCTCACCACGCGCTCGAAGACTCTGCGCTCTCATCCTGGTCAGACTGCACTGCCGGGTGGCAAAGTGGATGACACAGACGACGATGTACTCAGCACGGCGGTGAGTGACTTCTGTGTAAACCACCGTCTGGATCGTGGCCGACCAGCTGATCGCACCCAGCAACTCTTCACATCTCTACTATTCATGACCACCTAGTATCGAGAAGCCCATGAGGAAGTCAACCTCCCACTCAACTCTCCTCATGTCCATCCGATTTGTGTACTCCGACCGTTCGTCTCCGCCTACAAGCTCATCGTAACGCCGGTTGTGGCCTTGCTCGACGACCTAACAGTATTAGACGGATTGAAGGCATGCGAAGGGGAAGTCGATCACATATTTGACCATCCATTGGAGGCGCTGTTGGATCCTGAGCTTGCCAGGAAAGAGAAGCTTGTTCCGCGAGGTAGTGAGCATTGGCCGTATGAAGAAGAATTACATGTGCGTTCTCATCCGCTAGGCTCCTATATCTGCATGCGTGCCCATAAAAGCTTTGTATATATGCAGAACACATCGGATAATCAGGTTTCGTGGCTGGGTGTCTATCGTATGCACCGGTTTCGCAGTACTGCTTCCCCTGTGAAAGGGCTGACCACGGATATCCTCGTACGTCCTTCCTCTCGATGTTTAAACATCTCCGTCACTTTCTCCGGTACGCGATGCTGACCTTACATAGATCATGACGGCCGAGATTGCATATGATAAACAGCCAACTTACGAGCGCTGGCATCCCAGTCAGCTTGGATATGGCGCGGTCGATCATGTATTGAAGGAGGCCAGAGAAGCTCTACAGGGGAATGGGCATGCGGCGAGCATTGAAGGCGCCGTCGCCTCTTCTCCATCTACCCCGGCATCTGAAGCAGCGGCAACATAGTCCAGGGAGGTTATTTCAATTGGGCCAACACTATGATGGGAATATTTATTCGACTTGTGTGCCAATATCATGGCCAACTTGGGCACCGTGTGGATGTTTTATTGGCAGGAAATAGACTAAATTACCAAGATTTTGATGTCTGTACGCTTCTTCCGTGCAATCCACTTGTTTTTTATGGCCTCTATCCACTCCTTTCATGTTGCAAGCTCAAACCACCAGAAAGCACTCAGAATATCTGTTCGTAGATCTGACTTCTCTGAGCAGTGAGGTTGTGCGCCACAGTGGCGTAAGCCGGAAACTTCCGAATTTCAAATTCAATCAACCAACCGGTTCGACCCGAGAGTCGTGTAGTTCAGTCTCTTTCTTCTCTTTCAAGATCCTGAAGTTCCTCTACTTGCTTGCTAGGTCATGGTCAGTGCATACTCATGTTTACGCCTCAAGTTTACCTCTCATTTAACCCTGCACCCTAAGAAAACATGCTTAGTCGAGTCAGAGGGTTGAATTCCCTTCAATTCTTCAAGTTGGCAGCAGACCGAACTTCTGTGGCAATCGAATCTAACGTCGTTCGTTCCACAGGCCCTAATTCGCACTACTGCGAAGCATATCATACCTAGCCAGCCAGACTCCGCCAGCCAGACTCCAGGGAGCTTACGCTGGTTCATTAATGCCGTTGGTAAAGAGCTACGATGACTCATGGTCACGCTCAACATTAGCCTTGGGCACGAAGTCCTCAGGTGGGGCTTTTTTCGCCCACTTTATTGCCGTAGGGCGACTGCATCTCGAGGGCCGTTCCTTATCACTATTCTCACAACTTCTCATGACGAGCGTTTTGCGCGGCTATCGGCCTCAGTTGTGCCTTTATGCCTTCACAATCGGGCACTCTCTCACCAGACAGACGTGTCATAGCTCGTTACCGAAGCATCTTACGAAGCCTCGTCTTTCTTGTGGTGGGCGTCCCAAGGACGTCTCCCAGGCCGCCCTTCTTTTTGAACGGCCATTCAGACATACGAGCGGTACAAAATACTGTCAGTATTGTGTCAAAATCATAACCACCTCCAGGGTTATGTGGCTTTTAAATACGCCGGTACTATCATGACTATCCGCGAGAAACTGGAGTAAAACTCTACTTCCACCACACACGGATGTTGCGCTGGTAATTGTCCAGCAACCACAGGACGATGCGAATGGATGGTCTTTCAAAATTAACATTCAAGATATGACGTACTTCACGGTATGGAGAGATGGTCAGGACCTGACCACGTAGCCTCTCCTCTACTGACCCGTTCTTCTCTTCCATGTCAAGACATGTGAGCTGTCTTATAGGCACAGACAACCACAAACAATACCTATATTTAAATATGTTGGCCATATAGCTCAGCACATCCTCAGATATTCATTGGCAGTGCCCAAAATACTTCTCGATAGCGATCAGTTGATGTTAGGTGTCGGCCCGACCGTGCTATTATTGAAGAATTATTAGAAGATGATACCTGCGACAATGACGACATTCCTCTATAAACGACAACTTTATAAAGGTTAGTCCAATATCAGACGTTGATATCAGGATTTGAATCACCTACTACAGGCCCATGATGATTTCAGCCCTTCTGACACTTCTCATCCATGTCAGTCTAGCTCAACGCTCGTGCGCCCAGACTATCTACATGGCCGGGGACTCGACGATGGCTCCCGGCGGCGGAGGGGGCGGTACGGACGGTATGTCGAATCTTCTCTTTTCTCTCCTTTTGAGCTGACGTGCCACGGGAACACAGGTTGGGGACAATATCTCGCACAGTATCTTACACTTCCTGTCGTCAATGATGCCATCGCAGGAACCAGCGCGAGAAGCTACACAGACGCCGGAAACTTCACTAGTATCATCAACGGCGTTCAGTCCGGTGACTTCGTCATTATCGAGTTTGGGCACAACGATGGTTCAGCGGGAGCCATTGATAACGGCCGCGAAGATGCCACAGGAGATGGCTACAATGCGACTACTACAGTTGTCGAAGCAGAGTGAGTCCGCGATAACAACCTCTAACTGAACGTCTTCATGACCTGTTTTTTTCCCATAGCAATTCGACGCTCGTCGTTCATTCTTTCAACTACTACATTCAAAATGCTGTCACGGCTCTCCTCGCGAAAGGCGCTATTCCCATCGTCTCCTCGCAGACTCCAGGTAGGTCACCTATAAAATTGAAAGCTCATCGAAACACCTAATCAGACTTGATCTAGATAATATTTTCAACAGCAGCGTCCCCTCGACTGCACCTCGTTTCGTAGCATATGCCGCCGAAGTGGCAGGGAACACCAGCGTGACATACGTGGATCATTATAACTACGTCGTACAAGCGTACGATAATATCGGGGCCGCGACTGTGAACACATATTACCCGATGGACCACTTGCATACCTCACCAACCGGGGCGAACGTGGTGGCGGAAGCATTCGTCAGAGGATTGCTATGCAGAAATAGTACTTTGACGAGCAATGTGAACTCATTCGGTCTAGCTGTACCAAGTGAGTGTTGCTTTTCTGTGTCCCAGTAGACGATTAACGAAGATCTGCGTGTATCAAGATGGCTGCATTAATTGAAGTCTATGACGTAGTCGAATCGATTGAGGAATGCCATATAGACTCCATTCAATAATCTCGTTCGTTGACAGTCGGTGACCTGTGCGTCGTGAATTCAAGGCCGGAGTCTCTTGTTCGACGCGGTACCCGATCGTCGACTGCAATTCGGTCACATCGCTTCCTTGCTCGTCTCAAAGGAGGTGGTAATATGGGGCCTTTCGGTATTCCGTTCCAACATGCAGTTCGGTCGTTCATCGCTTCCTTGCTTCGTTGATAAGACACGAAGTTAGCCAATACTCCTGGAATGCAGTCGTTGCTCAACAAATCTCGCTTTATTCACAAGCTTGTGACTACCTCTTCGTGCACTCCTAGCATGATAGTAATCCCCACAATGGCTGACCGAGACCACCGAACACCTTCTATAATACATGGACGGGTAGCTTGATGTCCTGCCCTCCGACCTTCCAGGCATCAATGCACCAATCCGTCATCATTCCACTCGAACCTGCACGCCTAATTTACCGTGGCAGGGCCCACCTCTGCGGCATGACCTCATCATTCCGATGTTATATACTAAAGCTGTCACACATGGCAAGGCTCTAAAAGAACGTAGAATCCACACTCAGCAGATATAGTCCACGTTCGGGCTCATATGGATAATCCAACTACTTGTCGGTATCAGGAGGCTGGTGAGCCTACTCTCTTGTCTATTTAGTGGTGTCCACAAACTCAGCGGTTACTTTAGATGACGCTGTGAGTTTAATTGCTCGCTGTATGACGTCTAATGTACGACGCTCACGACGCTCCATATTACGAAAGGCGATCCTAGAACCGTACACTTACCTCTTGGAAGTACCGGGGAAAGATATTCGAACCACGCTGATATCGGCCTTCAACAGCTGGCTTAACGTCCCAAGGAGAGAGTGCTGTCTGATTTCCAGTGTGGTCAACATGCTTCACAATGCTAGTCTCATGTGAGTAGATTCTTGTTCATCATGGGCTATACTACTCCCTTACTAGCATCACATACATGTAGGATTGACGACATCGAGGATAATTCCGATTTGCGCAGAGGACGGCCAGGTTGGTGATCCTCTAGGTCTTCGTCAACGCCGCCCCCGCTCAGCTCCCGTAGTCGTTCGACCCGCTATCGAAGCCTGGGTTTCATCTGCTTATATATGTTTTCTAGCCGCACATATTATCTACGGAATACCCAAAACTATCAATGCGGCAAACCATGTTTATTTCCTCGCATATCAGGAACTGCTTCGATTGTTCGAGCTCTCCAGCACGGCGAACATGGAGCGCATGAACGGCACTTCTCATCAGTCTACTGCACTCCCGGATAGTCAACAGCGACTATACTCTGTGGCGCATCTACATAGTATCGTGACAGGTGAGAAACACACATCGATATGTATATGATGTGCTCTTTGTTTTCTTCTGACATAATACTCCGATTAGCTGAGCTGCTCAACCTTCATCGTGGTCAGGGCCTCGAAATCATATGGCGGGACTCCCTTCAATGCCCGACAGAAGCGGAGTATCTTGGTATGGTTGGCAACAGTTGAGTTCTAGGTCACTTTTTTCGTAGCCGTGATCTGAGCGCATCCACCCTTCTCTCCTCAGAGACCGGCGGTCTGTTCAGACTGGCGATCAAGCTTTTAATGGCGTGTTCCACCACCAATACAAACGTGTATGTGGTTCGCAAACTGAGGTGTATGAGGACTAATGACGAAGGTATTTCAGGGATTATATTCCTCTGGTCAATCTGCTAGGAAATTACTTTCAGGTTCGAGACGATTACATGAACCTAGACAGCCCCAAGGTTAGTTTTGTTGTTTCGTTGTTCTGCAGCCTCGATGCTGAGGAATGCCATCAAGTACGCCGAGGGAAAGGGCTTTGCTGAGGATTTCACGGAAGGCAAATTCTCATTTCCCATCATTCATGGAATTCGTGCAGATCAGTCGGACAGAACAATAATCGGTACGTAGTACTACCACTTCCCTTCTTCGATAAACTTGAAGCCATCGTGATCACGACTAATACCTGCTGTAGACATCCTCGAGAAACGGCCCACATCCCCGACATACAAAGTGCACGCAATTACCTACCTTAAATCGACAACGAAGTCGTTCGAGTACACACACGGGGTGTTGCAGAAGTTGGAAAAACAGATCATGACCGAAATAGGACTGCTCGGAGGAAACGAGCACTTAAGCGTCCTGCTAAATTGTCTTCGAGTTCCTACCCTGTTGAACGAATGAAGCCCGTGTCGTTTGCCTGACTCCGTATAAATTACGTCGGTCATAAACATGGCCCCCATTAATTGCATAGAGTATATTGTATCCGTCGTGACACCAGAGGCCTAGGCGTGTTCAGCATATACCACTCATAGATCATCATTGGGTCAGAAACTGACGTCGTCAGGACCCACAAAATATGATTATGTCTAGCCTGTGCGATGAACGATAGTTATGGGCCCATGCCCTTTGTCAAAATAGATTATGATGTACAGAAGGATGTCAGCTTGGCACTCGAAAGGTGTCGGATACCCTTAAGCATTGCGGCCACTTTAATCTCCCGTGCTCATTTATCTCCATCCTCTCGACACAAAGAATTTTGCTCAGGTATTTTTCTTTCTCCGAATGATGGTGACGATAATACTCCACAAAACAATAGACACCTTCAAGCAAGACTGCTTTCTTCGGCTCGGGGTAGTCGGGGAGGCTTGTCGCACGGCTAGGGCTATCCAGGCCACAGTGCACTAACGACAACTCCGTGACGAAGCCCAATCTTACTGAAGTCAACGAATGGACCTCAACTACACCCTATTCGCTTCTTGAGTCTGAATCACTGCATATAAAAGACCACACCAACGGCAATGGTAACCTCAGCAAAATATCATGGCAGCTACGTCCACCCCACTGTCCTGCAAACCCGAGGTTCGTCCACTGCCCACATATTACCGCGAAACAGCTCTGTTAACATTTCAACTCTGGACGATAGGACGATGGTTACAGTGTCCCCATGACCGTGCCGTATCGGATGCCAGACCTTTTCACTGCTTGGCCCTGGAAGACTACAAGGAACCCACTCTATCTCGAAGCAAAAGCCGATTCAGACGGATGGCTCGCAACCTTTGGAGACTTCTTCCAAAAGTATAAAGATTGTATCCTCGACTGTGACGGAAGTAAGGAGATCATTTATCCCTGCGTACTTACACCCGTAGCTGAATTGTTATCATGCCAAGCTCTGTTCTGCGCCTACGGGCTTCCATCGACTGACAAAGGTGAACATTAACAGCAGTGGTCAAACGGCCTCGGTACTCACACTCTCCGTGATTATCAGAACGACTACGATGCGCAGGGGATGTCAATACTCTCCTCTTCGTCGTCGACGATATTTTGGACTATGAGGACGACGCCACCGTGAAGGAACGCATGAGGATCCTCATGGACGCCATGGAAAACCCATTTAAACCTCGACCTGACGGCGAATGGATTGTAGGAGAGATGACGCGCCAGTCAGTGTTTCAAGCTTCCTTCGTACGGTTGTCTAGCACTGACTCACCAGAAATATCGCACTAGGTTTTGGGAGCGCACCATCAAGGTTTCCAATACGCTTTCACAAGAACGCTTTATGGAGGGCGTCCGCGATTGTATGGCGGGTATGGTCAGAGAGTCACTTGCCCGAAAGGCGTCGCGTCAACACGACAGTATCCATGGCTTTCTGAAGACCCGCAGAGACAGTGCGGGATGCAACCTTGTCTTTGCGCTCTCGGAGCTTGAAGTCGCTGTCCCAGCCGAAGCTATGAAGCACTCCCAGATCCGAGAGCTCATCGCCATAATTCAAGACATTAGTTGTATAGCCAACGTGAGTTGAACCAACACCTCGTTTTCGTCTCACATCGCTGACAGTTCAGGCAGGACACATTTTCCTATCGTCGTGAGCAATCGCGCGGGCGTACCGAGGACAACATCATCACTGTTGTCATGAACAATCTCGGAACCGACATCCCAGGTGCAATCGACTGGGTCGAGAACCACCACAAAGAGCTGATGAAGGAATTCATCGAGAAGCACGACAAGGTACCGAAATGGGGTGAGCCTACCGATTCGAAGGTCAAGAATTACATCGAAAGCTTGGCCGGATGGGTCTGGGCGAATGCGAGGTGGAGCTTCGAATGCAGGCGCTACATGGGAGACGAGGGCATGGAAATCATGGAGAAGTCTCGCTGGGTGCGGGCTATACCCAAGGAACGGATCTGACAGGAATTCTACGCAATGAGATTCACGGATTAGATGGTATATAACCGACTAGACAAAATATAAAGGCTAAAGCACATACAATTCAGCCAACGTTTTATTACGCATTTACGGAGCGTCGGATACACTTGAGAATGACGCCGATACTGTCGTTGGACCAGTACTTGTTGCAAATGTACCCAGTTGTGCAAGATCGTGGTCGTCATCCCCTCATCGGGCGCCCTCAAACCTTTTTATGGGAGTGGAATCCATATCCAACGTGATATGCAAAGTGTTAAGACAGGAGCGATGTGCGAGGCATTAAAAATCGAGAACCGTCAGAGAAGGACCGAGCGCTTCCCGCCAGGTTGGCGCATAAAGTAGGCGTACGTAGGCCCGCAGTGGTCCAGGACACGGAGTTATATGATCAAAAACGTCGTCTTCAACAACGAAGAGGGATGGCATTAACGGAGGCCTTCATACAAATAATGAGGTAACCCGTAACAGTGCGTCTAAATAATCGTCATCGAGGCCAATAGCCACTCAACACTGAATCGGAGTGAACCACATACAACATTACAGGGGCAGGCATGCGAAGCGAGCAGTAGGCAACGAGCAAATCTGCCTTGAGGATCTAGTCCACGGAGCAGGCATGGTGCAGAGGGGAACGAGCAGACAGTAGGCGGAGAAGCCTCATAAAACCGAAGAGGAAAGGTAGAAGCAGTCCGAAGTCGTCCTGACGCGCTCACCAACGATCGCGTCCTCCTCCGTAGCCGCCTCCACCTCCACCTCCACCTCCGCCCCCATAACCTCCGCCTCCTCCGCCACTGTATCCGCGTCCTCCGCCTCCACCGTAGCCGCCACCGCCACCGCGTCCACCGCCGCGTCCACCACCGCCATAACGGCTTCGTCCGCCACCGCCACCAAACGCACCCATCTCCTCGAGCTGGGGAGGGACCTCGGCCTTCGCTTCCTTAAGAATAGCCAAGAGATCGCGCGCCGACTTTGCGTTGTCCGTAGTAAAGTAGGTGAAGGAAGTGCCCTTCAAGCCGGCACGCTAGATGAACAGGATAGTGAGTTGAGAGACCGATAGAGATGAAAGAATATGACAGACCCCTGTACGACCGATACGATGGATGTAATCTTCGCAGTTGTTGGGGAAGTCGTAGTTCTAAGATGATAAATGAGCCTCGTGTTTCTGTGAGGATGGTTGCGAAGCACTTACGATGACGTAGCCAACATCCTTGACATCTGCGCGTAGACCCACGGTACAGCAGATATCAAGGAAGAGAAGGGAGCGGATGACATGCGAATAACACGAGAGATTTCGTCAATAACGACAATACCGAGCGCGACACAAGCGCCACCGACAATGTTCACGATGGAAGCCCAAGTACGAAAACAAACGATACAAGCAGGCATCCGACGTCCATAGTAACGTCCGTCCCAGGGTCACACCTTCAGCCTACCTGCGAGAGGACAGACCGAAGGCAACATCCAAGCTAGAGATCAGGCAAGATGAAGACGTCTTGAGCGCGCATGAAAACGGTTGAGGGGTACACGTATGGCCGGAACACGGTGAAATGTCCAGGTGCTGGTCAGTCCATAACCGCCGACGATAACATCCCCTATAGCGTTCCATCCTTAAGGGGGAGGAGGCCATATACTAGGGGATCCAGCGGGCCATGGAAATCATAGCATACCTCGTTTGTGTGTTCGAATGCGCGCGTAGTCCTTGCTTTACCTGACCTTGCTCCTGGAGGCGACAGCAACCCTAAGACCTGGTAGATGAAAGAAAACGTGCGTGAAGAGAAACCACGAGTCCTTCCCACATACAGAGTATAGAGCACTCGATGCGGTCCATCATACCAGCGCCAGCAGGCTTTCCGTTCACGAAGAACGGAAAGGAGTTTCGTTTGCGACGTGTAGGCTTCTCGACATCTAGTCGGAGCGCTTGCCACCTTTCAAAGAAAAACATACCGAGACCACGAGACGCGACATCTGTCGCAATCAGAATGGGAGAGCGTCCAGCCTTGAATTCACCGAGGACCCAGTCACGTTCGCGCCTGGAGGAGATGTCAGGATAGAAAGAGAGATAGAAATAGAAGACTGAACACGTACTGTTCCTTGTCACCGTGAATGGCGAGAGCCGGCCAGCCGTCTTGGCGGAGGTACTTGGTGATATCGTCCGCGACACGCTTCGTGCCCACGAAGATGAGGACCTTTGCATTCTCGGCACTGATCTGGTCGAGGTGCTTGATCAGTTTGCCTCTCTTCTCAAAATCGCTGCAAATTTCGACGATCTGCTTGATGTTGTGGTTCGCGGTAAGTTCCATGGAACCGATGTTGCACTGAATCATATCCTTCAAGAAATCCTGCAAATAGGTCAAGATCAGCGTGATTCACTGAAGTAGGGATGAAGAGGACATACAGCAGCGAGCTTTTGGACGTCCTTCGGCCAAGTCGCACTGAACATGAGGGTCTGACGGTCTGGTCGAATCTGGCCAATAATTTTGCGGATCTGAGGCTCGAAACCCATGTCGAGCATACGATCAGCCTCGTCCAGAACAAGGTACGTCACACGGCGAAGGTTGGTCTTTTGCGTCTCGAGCATATCAATAAGACGACCGGGCGTAGCGATGACGATCTCAACGCCTCTCTGAAGATCGCGAATTTGAGGGCCTTTTGGGGCACCGCCGTAGATGGCAGTGTTACGGATGCGCGAGTTGGAGCTGCAGGGCGAGCATCAATCAGACACAGGAATGATCCGCTTATGAGTTGATAAGAACGTACCCAAACTTCGTGCATTCCTGCTGAATTTGAACAGCCAATTCACGAGTGGGCGCCAAGACGAGGGCGATGGGGCCGTCGCCGGGCGAAAGGAGAGGTTGACTATCGTGACATATGAGCATCGTTGGCGAACTGTTGGAATGTACGAGACGTCACTTACGCATTGATGTGCAACATGGCGGGGAGAGCGAACGAGATGGTCTTACCACTGCCCGTTTGGGCGATGGCAACGACGTCTCTTCCAGAGAGGGCCATCGGCCACGCCTGACATTGAATCGAGGTGGGTGCAGGGAAACCTTGGGCCTTGATAGATGTCATGAGGTATTCAGGGAACCCGACCTCTTCGAACGAGGTGACCGGTCGAGGAACATTACGCCCTTGTACCTAATCGCCGATAGCATATTAGCACAGAACCTCAGGGATCTGAATATGCTGAAGCCTACCTTGATCTCTTTCGTCCGCCTGAACTCCTCAATTTCGCGGTCGCTGCGAGCAGTGACGCGTTTATCTTCAATGTAGAAGTTTTTCTCGAACGTGGGCGCCTTGTTGTTCGCCCAGTCGATGGTGCGGAGCCCGCCGCCAAGGTCGGCCATCCTGTCGCCTCCACCTCCACCTCCACCGCTCCAACCACCGCCACTTCCTCCTCCGTAGCCACCTCGTCCACCACCACCGCCGCCATACGAACTGTAACCGCCGCCGCCTCCACCGCTGCTGCCACCGCTATAACCGTTGCCGTAATAACTCTGAAATGACGCGTCAAGAAAAGGACGCAGCAGATAGAGCATGAAAACTCACCATTATGTCCGACTATGAAAAGATCGTCTATGAATTTGAGGAGAGGAGAAGAGAGATAAGGGAAAGGGAGGCACGGAGGACGGTGAAGGGGGTGAAGAAAGGAACGAAAAAAACGCTGGCGATACCGGCAATTGATTACAAATACCGCCCGGGGTTCCCACGCTCCTCAAACACGCCACCTTCACGTGGCACACAAACAGACACACGGATGGGAAGTGGTTGTGACGATTGTACCCTCAATTTGTGTAAGATAAGAGGAGTGATAGATAGGACATTGTCGTCAAGTTGCATTTGTGGTATAATATCTGATACTACATTAGAAGATATTGCTCTTGACCTCAAGATGATAGCACCCCAGCTCCTCACGAGAAGCTCAGCAAAACTGCCTCGGTATCATGCACATCCACACCAGCGGTGACAGGGACGGTCGTTACGTTCAGCTGCCCTTGCACCTTCCCGTCTGCCGTCTCATACGTCTGCCCGCCCCACGTCACGCCCGACGTCCCATTCGCAAACCTAAGGCGCGCGCCATCATCAGCATATCCCTCATATATCGGTCACTAGCGCTCAGAAACACTCACGGAATCGATAGCCGTTTCACACTCATCGTGCTCGGTGCGCTACATCCTGGCTGACCTCCCACAAAGCTCGGGACCACATGGACGCTCGCCCTTGCCTTGTCCCCCGTAAACGCGTTCAGATTAATGAACACCGCCCTTGCGAGGTTCCCATTCTCAAAGAACCCGAATCCAGAGACTTGGCTATTATTGACGGTGAGCTCGACGGCCTGGGTGCTTCCCGATGGGCCAATAGCTTCTGCGGTGATGACAGCGGCGTAATATGCACTTTGGATGTGCGGCGCGAGGGGCTTGGAGAGTGTGGATCCGTCCAGGATAGACCGGTTCAGGGTGACGGGTTGAACCTAAGTCAAGAATAGAATGCATACAGACGAATAGAATCGGTAAGGTCGAAATCAGACTTCTGGCCCAGACAAGAGAATCGGGGCAACGCACAAAATTATACTTGTACCCAATCCCCTCGTGGAAGTACAGCCGTTCGATTCCAAGTTGAGAAGCAGTCAGAGTATAATCCAACGCCCAAAGTGCTGCACCGGCAGTGTTGCTGACTCCAGGAGCTCCATGACACGAGTACGAGTTTGTCTCTCCCAAGACGTATGACAAGTTGTTCGACTGCACCACGGAGATGTCGGGCGAGAACTGGGTGAGATTGCTGCGGATGGTCGATTTGGTCATCAAGTCTTGAAGGACACCATTGGAGCCTGAGCAGAAAGAGCCGCTATAGTGATGCTGAGAGATGCTGTGGGAACGTTAACAGTCCGAGTGAGCATCACGACTTGCACAAGGCGAACACGAGGACGAGGGCGGGAGGAGTCGTTGGGAAGATGCTGTGAACGTAGAATGACGGTTGACAGGTGACATACGAAGTGATTTGGGATCCGGGCTGAGAGTTCAGTATACCGTCTGCGATGATGGCTTGCGGTGAGAAACCGGTGGTGGAGTGCGAGGACTCTGCGAAGGCTGCGCCTTGGAAGGGTATGCTCGTTCCGAGGACAGCACTAACTGTAGCCGAAACGTTTTTGGCGAGTCTTGTCCACCTATATGACGATGGTGGAGCACAGAACGACACTTGAGTTATGACAGATATATGGAAGAATTGCGAGCAAGGAAAAGCTCACTCTGAAACGTAGCCTGAAACGTTGAACCCTGAAAACCTATATAAATCGGCCTCATTTCCGACCTCAATCGCCTGGAGAGTGACACCTGCATCTTTAACAGCCGATGAGGCAAAGGCCTGAGCGATCGCTTTAGCTTCCAGTGAGGCCGCAGTGACATTGAAATCGCGCAAGTTGACACCCCAGATGACCTCGGTACCTAGTCGGCGAAGATTCATCGATTTAGTGGACGATATAGTTACTAGACAAATATAGACAGATATACCCGAAGGGAGCATGGAGGCAAGGTCATAGAACCCGTTACCGACGGTGATATTCGTTGCCTCTGGGTATGGCACTGTCGCCGTTATAGCTGGGAAGATATCCTCGGAAACCTGAAGATGAGGTGAGGGTCAACAAAGATCTGGCAATCGATGGGTGCGGACTAACCTGGACAGACGGGTTAAAGTTCGTATGGTCCTCAGAGTCGGCGCCAATCCGAATCCTCGTCGCCTCACCAGACAGGTCTTGCAAATTAGACAACACGTTGAAGTAAAACTCATTTCGTGTGCTAGTGCCAGCCCAGTCCGGCCAACGGTCCTGCTCGATGGAAAAAGAGAGTAAAGAGCGAGATATTCCGGGTGCAGTCGAAGGTGCTGCGATCGGGATAGAGACGTTCACGCCGCCCACAGTCGACTGGAGAGACAGCCAAAGGAGAGTTATCAGCAGAGCCGCGTTCCTGATCATCGTGTCGAGGGGAAAGTGGGGTCGGCAGGTGGGGAAAGCGTACCTCGTCGCGTCGACTTTATATCGGACGGCATTTGAGGGAAGCGAGATGATGGTCGGAGTCCAAAAAAAGCGAAGGGAAACCCACGGGGAGGTTGCGAGTGCTTGGGTGGCGTGGGCACAAAAGGTGAGTAGCACAGAAGCCGTCGTCGTGAGCCAATGAAACGCGACAGCCGCCTTCCTAGATCAGCGTGGCCCAAATATATCCATACCGTACATGGTGCTGTGTTCCTACAACGGCAACCCGCTTGCAGCCCGCGCACATCTCGTATGTTAAGCTTGTTCTCCGCTCACTTTGCCTCGAGACTTCGTGTTCGGACAGTGTGGCTCTGAAACCCATGCTACCCGAGCACACGCATTGGAATTGGTGGAGTTTCCTGCTGGAGGTTGATCGTAACCACGGGAGTCGTACCGGGAAAGCAGCACTCTAACATAACCTACAAAGGGTCAACGTGACGTGAGCGACATCTGAGAAGGATCCTTCTCAGCAAAGACCCTTTTGGCAACAGGGGCGGGAGCCCGAGCTTGATAGGTGTCTGTAAGCGACGCGCGCATCAGAGTATTCTGTTGAGAGTATGAAATGAAGGTGCTGAAGATAAGTTACCCAAGGATTTAGTCTGGCCAACACCCCAAGGACGTTCGCTTCACTTCCTACCTCGGAGCCGCTAGGGATGCGGTGAGAAGGATACGTGATGTATCGGTCGAGTTCTAGCTTTGGCTGAATCGAACGGCAGAAGATGAATATAAAGTAGCATCGTGTTTGGAATACAAAATGAAAGGTTCCAGTTCCATGAATCCGATACAGCAGTTCACCGCGTCTGTAAAGTCCTCCCACTGGTAGGCCAGGTTCGATGTAAGTGAGAGTGTCCAATGCGACAAGTTCCGAAGATGCGCACCTCGCAGTCTTCCGCTCCGTAGCAACTTCCGTCTTTGCTCTGTTCAAAACCTTCTGGAACTCAGCCACGCGATGCCGCATCCGCGAATGCATGTACGCCTTCGAACATTTGATGTGGTAGTGCAGGTAGTCCCTAAACAGTTGGATATGCGAGATGGTGGCGGCCGATACGGTAGGACTCGCGAAGTGGCGGGGGAAGAGGACAAATGTAACATAGCCAATGTCTTCATGGGATTGAAGTCCGGGTACGTGCTGGATTTCGAGGGGAGGATTACGGTTGGAGTATAACACTTGGGGAGCGTTCTGGATGGTGGGCAGACGCCTGGCGTCGACGAATTCCTGTATTTTGAACTCATTTATGATCAAGGTCTTGACGAGAAGGCAAGCTGATCTTACCTGAAGGAAGACTTTGCCAAAGATGCGGTCCGTCTCCTCGCGGAAGACGGTCGAGAAGATGACTGTTACGCGATCTTTGGCGGCTTGAACAAAGATGGCCTCCTCGTCGCGATAGTGCAAGACCATCAGTTCGCCTTGTTCCTGTCCCGACGCATCCAGTTCCTTCTGGGTAGTGAAGGCGCGTTCAAATGGCCCGGCCAGTGCGTTCCGCTTCAAGAGGGAGATAGACTTGATGAAGTTCTCCCTCTCCTCTGCGACACAAATAAGACCGGTGTCAAGTGATTCTATGGTTTTGGGAGACAGCTTACCTCCTTCTGGGGGAGCCTGCTCGAGATCGATCTGGAGACTGACGCTATACTCCGGCTCTGGCTGTGCCTGGAGGAGAGACCCGTACTCGCGTTGGAGGATGTCCATAGCACCGTACTGCACTAGCTCATCCCAGCAGCGGATGTGCATGGAGAGAAGAAGAGCCGTCTTCCGTTCTAGCGTTTTGAGATTGAAACGAACACCATCGTAGTCTACGAACTGAACTTCGACCGAGCTCGGTCTGCGCTGGGGTTAGAGACAGCCTCACAAGAGGACGGTTTCGACACACTTTATGAATTTCTCTGCAAGAGTGTTTTGAATAATGTAGTTGTGAGACTGTAAGAGATACAGTGTGAATATCTGGATAAAGCAGCGGAAACGGTAAGCTTACTTCGAGCAGGATCATGGCGGGCGTGAAGGGTGTCTAGTGCTATAAGCGATGCGATCATAGGGCCGACTACAGAGAGCAAGCCAAATAACCGTAAGCAACCTTAACCCTCCAATTTCCAGACATCCACCACGCTAAATTCTCGCAGCGGATACTGTCCCTCGCACACTCTCCAATATGGGTCCGCACCATTCTCTTTCGTCACAGATGTATAGAAGACTGACATGTCCATCATGCAGCGCCGAAAAAACAGCAAAAAATGTCTCTAAATGAGTTCCTGGGGGATACCAGTGAGTGCTCTGCTCGCAGGCCCATTCATCATCGAACAATATTCTTAGTCTTTCTGCTTTAACAGCCCTGGGATCATGGGCAGATGAGATGGACGCTCTGCCTACTGCTCGTGCGCTCTTTTTATCCTCATCGTTCTGACAAGGATCCTTACACGGTAATACCACAGCCTCTGGAAGAGCTGACGATGATCGTGGTGGAAGAAGAGGAGATGATTTCCTTTCCTCGAGGCGTGCGTGCTCCCATCAACTTTACAGTCCTATCCTAATCGCTAAAAGCACGGTGTACAGCGGACAGAGGAGACAGGCAGATGTTCCCGCCCCGCGAGGATATCCCGTTGCCCACCCAGCCTCCTTACACGGCCTTCATCGGTAATCTTGCCTTCGATCTTACTGAACAAGATTTGGAAAGCTTCTTCGGATCCTTCCAGGTGCATTTCCACATAAATCCTATCCTTTTTCGATTGCTCAATGAGTATCTGTCCCTCAGGTCAAAAATGTGAAGGTGATCAAGGACAGGGATGAACGTCCCAAAGGTTTCGGTTACGTAGAGTTTGAAGGACTGGACGATTTGAAGGGCGCTCTTGCTCAGTCCGGCACAGTGCGTACATTCATCCCGTCGTCTCTCTTTGCTCATCAGACCCACTCGACTGCCCGTTTCCACAGTCTTTGTCAGGCCGCACGATTCGTGTAAGCGTCGCCGAACCACGTAAGTTTCTCCTACATTCATAATGGCGTCTTCCACTAACTCCCGTCTCTACAGCCAAGGAACGTGGCGGTTTCGGCGGAGGAGGTTTCGGCGGAGACGACTCAAAATTCGCAGAGCCTTGGCGTCGTGCTGGTCCCCTCCCTGATCTCCCGGATTCACGGGACTCCTCCCGTCGTCGTTACGACAGCTCGACTGGTCCAGGTCCTCGCGAGCCTCCACCTCCCTCCCTCGCTGATAATGCCGACCAGTGGCGATCAAGCCGAAGAGGTCCTCCACCTCCACCACCAGAAGCTGAGGGCCCACCGAAGCGTCGTGGATTCTTTGCCGGTGATGGACCAAGTAACGCCGATAAGGAGGATAAATGGACTATTGGCGGTAAGTTCGAGCCGAGCAAAAATAGTGAAGAAGGCTCGAGAGGCGGATTTGGCGGGGGAGGGTTCAGGGGGAGAGGAGAAGGTATGGGCCCACCAAAAGAACCGTCGCCTGTGGCCGAAGAGAAAAACTGGAGGAGCGCTACTAGGCCTCCGATTTCGCGACAAAGTACTTCGCGTGAGTCAAACCGTATCTTCTTCATTGATTTCATGTACACGTCTGATACTTTGATAACTTCTGAAAGCCAACTCCTCCACCCCTCCTACTCCCCAGATGGGTCGTCGGAAACTCGAGCTCCTGCCCCGTTCCGGCGCACCTTCGGGCGCATCGTCCCCGCTCTCTTCACCCAAAATGCAGAATGCCACTGCGAACACCGCCCATCGATCAAATCCCTTTGGTGCTGCCAAGTATGACCCAATAAATTTCCTGCAATCGGGACGATTCTGACGATTCCGACTGTTGTGACTTTCTCTTTCCACAGACCCGTTGATGTGACCGCAAGAGAGAACGCTGTCGCAGAACGACTCGAAAAAGATCGTGAGGCGATCAAAGAACGCGCCACCCACGCCCCCGTGTCCCGCACCACCTCCCGCACCGGCGTCGAACGAGGCCAAACGCCCAGGTCACCTCCGGCCAGCGTAGGCGGTAGTGTCTCTGTCCCTCCTTCGCCGAGGGTTGCCACCGCTGCTGCGAACGTGAGGCCGACGTTCAGCTTCGCCGCGGCCGCCAGTGCGAAGAAGGCAGAGGAGGCAGCAGAAAAGGCGAGCAAGGCAGACGAAGGAGCTGCGCAGAAGGAGGTGGGTGAGCAGGGGCCGGAGGTGAAGGACGTGACGGAGCAGCTTGGGGAGGTGACGATCTGAGCAGATCCGTACTATTGACTTGCCGGTTGTACAACGTCCGTTCGAACTAGGGAATGCCTTATCGGCAACAACCTAATGGTCGACCTCCAATTGTTTATTTTATAAATTTTCTTGCACCTCCCTCTGGTCTCTATGCTTCGCTTTCAGTCCATTGCTTGTCTTGTCCTTTCGTCACCCTCTCCCCCTCCAGCCTGCTCCGGCGCACAAGTTTACCTCCTCTTTACGTTCATCAGCGGCCCACTTGCCTTACCTGCACACGCCGTTTCGATCCCTTTTCGCCCAAAATAAGGGGTTTGGCCATATGATACTTCTGATCTTCGTTCTATATGTCTATTGTCCCCTCTCTGCCTTCCCCCTTGAACCATTCGCCGGTCAGTTCGATTGTCACTCATCATGCATGCCATGTGTAGCCCTTTTCTCAGGTCTCTGTTTTTTGTTGCGAATATTATGCATTCCTGATCGTTGCTGTCAGTCCTACTGTTGTTTCGTTCGATGCTCTGTTGAATCTTTTGCTCGCTCATATTTTGGTAGCACAATGTCTCTTCATCTCTTGACCATCTCACGGTTCGGAAGTACAGCGTTCGATATATACAGGGGAGCGTGTAGCAGAGAAGGGAGTAAAATATTATCCATCGCACATCATGTATGTATATAACTATGGCCTATTTCCCGTCCCTTTTGCAACTCGTCCCTTCTCAAATTTATCCTGTAGCAGTGACAACGGTCAAGGTGAAGGATGACATGGATGTTTGTACAACTCGATTCCGCACAGCAGCCGTAACATGTATATTTCAATGGGGCGTCGGTCAAAATACAGCCTAGTCCAGTTTTCTGGCGAGTCCCTACTCGTGCTCGTGTTTATAGTGGATCTTATCAGAATGTTTCAAAAAGGAGAATGATCATGGTTGGGCTGTAGGACGACTACTACTCTCGATCTCTCTGAGGAAAAGGAGCCACCGACAAGCCCCTCCTTGCCCACTCATCGACAGCTCCCATCCCCCACCAAACTGTCCACCCCATAGTCCACACCCAGCCCATCCAGCCCCCCACCTTACCCCACCCAAGCCATTCCTCCCAAACACCCTCCAACACGACACCAACGCCCATCATGACGAAAAACATCCCCACCGGACTAATTACCTCAAACACAGGCTCCGACGAGTCAGTCCTCCTTCCCAATCCATACAGCCCCCAATCATGGATCAACCCAGACAGCACGAACGCACCCATCACCGCGCCCGGCTTGCCGAATATCTGACGGACAGGATTCGAGCCCAGGGTGACGACTGTGCGACGGAGGGATTGGTGCCACCTTTTGCCCCAAAACTCTGCGAGACTGGTCGATAAGTACGGACGGTCCGAGAACGGTGGCCATTCAGATGTGGATTTTCCGAATAATAGGCATGAGGTGACAGTGCCGAAGAGGTAGGCACTATCCATGACGGCGTAGCTGAATATGCCAGTCATCAATGTCGTCCAGATTGCGTAGATGTAACGGGTGAAAGGAGGGAGAGAGGGGTCGAAGATGCTGGTGCCGCCTTTGGGGTCGATTGCTGGGCATGTGAACTGGATGGAATAGACCGCGACGCCAGTAATAGACAGTTTGAGGAGCAAGGATAGGATGAGGTCTGCAACGGAGCGAGGGGGGACCTTTGGGAACGGGTCGCGCGACCATGACCAGCCGATGCCACGTTGATTGCCGGCGAGATCGACTGCATCTTCAAATAGTTGGCGAACGCTTGGTGAGCTCGGTTCGGACAAGTTGACGCCCAGTCTGAGTCGCCGGTAAGGTTTCGAGGCGAATGTCCACTCGATCACTCGGAGGAGCATACTGAGTACCGCAGTCTAAAAAAGTAGTCGCCGTAAGAACAAAACCCTTATGTATTGGCTGCACGATATTGACGCAAAGCAACTCACCACGAACAAATAGTCGAAAATACGGAACCTCTCGACGTCCTCCCTCCCCACCACATATGCTATCCGCGCTGAGAGACTATACTCTATAACGGCATGCCAAACAGACCAAATCATAACTGAAAGGAAGATTAACTTCCATGCGAGAGTTCGTGGAAGCTGCACGAGTATAGCCTGAACGATGTAACAAACGAAGATGGGTGCAGCCGCAGAGAACGTCAGCGGTTGACGCTGGGCTGGGTTCGGAACGGTGGGCAGCATAGGTAAAATCGTATTCGAGACCAGTCCTGTAAAGCCCATGAAGGTTGATAAGGCGTCCGATACTAGAAAAGAGGAAAATCAGGTCGAGACCGGGGAGAGGTATATGCCAGTGTATGTCACGGTGGGTGTCGTGATTGGAGCGACCCGCATCGACAGAATCAATCACTCTACTGATACACCCTGGCTCTCACGAACCCGCCAAAATCCCCATATACCTGAGTACTTGACGTAAGTCCGTGTGGCCATGAGCATGAAACAGGCCGCCCAACGAACCAAACAACTCCCCAACTTTGATGAGCGTGTAGAGCCCAAGAAGCGCCCGAGCTTGTTTTCTACTACTAGTAGTAGTATACAATCGCAAAGAAGAGCGATAGTAAGAAGCTGGCTATCTGCAAATGCAAACGCAACTAAGAACAGAGGTAAGGCAGTACTGCCTCTAAACAATTCACTTTAGTACTAGCGACTCGGAGGAAGAGTTCGGCGTCTGAGCAACGTTTGAGAGCGAGCAGAAGTGTAAGTCAATACAGGTCGATCTATTAGCATCATCATTAGCGAACTGGAGGCGCGTCATGCAGGCTAGTCAGGAGGGGGCTAAAAAGAGCATCAGGTAGAAGGGATTCAAGCCCTGCTCGACTGGAAACTCGAGGGAGAGATTCTGGATGCGCCACACTACGCCAGTCATCGGTCATTGCCGGTGTGGCGCTACATTCTTTCATCCTTCTTCACCTCAGAGCCTCTCGTCGCTCTGCATGCATAGTCAGAGGACCCTCCACGAGGCAAATAAGCGTGGAAGATATAGCACTACTGTGATGCGGAGCACCGAGAAGCTCGCCTAGAAGAGGTGCACGCTTTGCTGCGTAGTATTAGGGTGATGATTGCGAAGAAACGCGTACGATATAGCCGTGTAGGTATGTAAGTTTCAATACCGTGAGCAAGTAAAAGCAACCAAGGCGAAGACGAGGAAGAAAAGCCAAGAGCTGCGCAAAATAACCTGAAGTCCGAGCTAATCGAATAAAACCAGCATCACGACAAGAAACGCACACCAAGCCAACATTCAGATAAACATCCTTTCAACCGTGAAACCCTCCTGGACCTTTGTTTCAGAAGAGGCCTTCAACCCACCTCTGAATTGTATGCAAAGGATCGATAGGGTGAAATCATAAGACATGACAGAATAGTGGTATATAATAGTTGAGCAAGTAAGGTTGTGGGTCGTAAAAGGTCTGGTTTAAGCAAGACCGAGACAAATACAAAAAGAACGGGTTCAGTGTATGAGAGAGCGAGTACGGAATGATAAGATAGTTTGGGGAGCAGAAAAAGAGAGGAAGCGAGAGTCTGTGTAGAGAGAGCGCGAGTAAGCAAATCGGGAAAAGAGAAAACAAACAAGAAAATATATGTGATCATCATGATCCAACGCCACGTAAGATTCTCGTGAGATGTACCACACCGCCTAATATAACGCCCTTATCTCACCAGGAGGTAGCCCGAAAGTTTCCCGCACGAACGTTCAGCTGTGATGCTAGCAGCTGCCGCCGCCGACACCTGCAAGTGTCGCCGCCACCAACCGAGGCTTTCGGGGTTACAATCACATAATGATGCAGAAGCCCCTGGATTTCTTTCTCTTCTTTGGTGGCTCGTGCGGATATCGCTTCATCATCTGCCTGATGAGATCCTCGAATACATTCTTGACCTGCCAGTTCTTCTTGGCTGAGGTCTCGTAGAAGGGCAGACCCCACCGGGTCGAGAGTTCTTGGATTGTTGAGCGCTGGACTTCACGTTCGTTCGCGAGGTCGAGTTTGGTGCCGACGACGACTATTGGGACATTCTGTGGAATGATGATGATGGTCAGGCGTAGATGGGGATGCAGGGTAATGATGGGGGACGCACGCTGTTCTCCCCCTTGACCTTGTATATTTGTTGTCGTAAGCTGTCGATTTCCGAGATGCTGGCCTCCTGCGTCAAACTGGTGACGAAAACGATGTCAGGGTCTGAGCATCAGCTTCGTACTCAAGAATATACTGACCTGAAGACGAGAATGAAGCCGCGACCTGACTACGAAAATGTGCGGGTCAGCGGGAGGAAGGCGTTGCATGGAAGAGTGGCAAATGCTGACCTTGATGTAGGTCTCATTCAAAGCGATAAATTGCTCTGCGCCTGCGGTATCCAATATCTCGAGCTAAACGATGAGACTTTTAGTCAATATTCCTGTCGAGCGCCCAGAATATCGAGTCGAGGGAATGATTGTAACTCACAGCAACGGGGATGCCATCGACGTTCACAGTGGTACGGTATTCCTCTAAGAAAAAATGACTGAGTCGTACGGAACGGAATACGAAGAGCAGCGGACGAGACGTACCTTCAATAGTGGGGTCGTAATTCTCTACAAACTCGTCGCGTACAAAGCGCACAGTTAGAGCGGATTTGCCGACACCTCCGGCTTAGATGATGGCATCGTTAAGCGAAGTGTTGCAAGGATGTGAGAATATTGTGGCGAAGGGATATGTTGCGAAAGTATGCTTACCTCCGAGAACGACGGTGTTGAATTCGCGCATTGGAGGGACAGGGAGATGAGTTCAGACGCAGTACATCCGGCCAGGCTGGCGTGAGGGACGACGTGGGCGACGACGAGCACGTTAGCGTACACGAGGGCGATGGGAGGAACGAGGATGAACTGCGACGCTTTATTCGACCTTTCCACTCTGCGCGCGAAGGCACAGCAACCGGCGTCCATGTGGCCTCCGTATCGACCGTTGCCGCCGGTTGTCCGACCTTGTCCGTCGGTTGTCACGACAGTCACGCGGTGACTCTCTGTGATTGCTGTGACTGTGACTCCTTTCATTCGCGTTCGCGCTCCACTTGAACTTGTTCACGAACGGACAGAAGGGCTGCAACGATGGTCCGACCAAGAGTCTTTTTCGACTTTGCTGTGGATGGTGCGCCTGTAGGAAGGTGAGTACAACAATGGACCTTTCTTATGTTTTCGTGTTGAAACTGTTTATTAGAGTCATCTTTGAGCTCTACAATGATGTGGTCCCCAAGACGGCCGAAAAGTATGACCTGGATTCTTCTCTGCTATCAGAAGACCAAACTAATAACATGGTATCTTCTAGCTTCCGGGCATTATGCACTGGCGAGAAGGGCGTTTCCCCGCTGTCAGACCGCCCGTTGTACTATAAGAATAGTATTATTCACCGTTCGATCGCAGACTTCATGATCCAAGGCGGAGGTAGGCTCCTGCTTCCATATACTCCCCTCGACCATTCTGACGTACAATTCGACGCCTAGATTTCACCAAGCGAAATGGTATGGGTGGAGAGTCCATCTACGGTGGCCCGTTTGCGGACGAAGACCTCTCTATCCCACTAGATGCTCCAGGGTATGCAGCTTATCATAAGCACTGTCATTATATGGCTCATCTCCTCCGCAGACTTCTTTGCATGGCGAATAAGGGGCCTAACACCAACGGGTCCCAGTTTTTTGTTACCCTACGTGACTGTCCACATCTGAACGGTATGACATCACCTTTGTCCCTCCATCTACGTAACCTCTGATCCTTGACCCTTTCAGGCAAACACGTCGTATTCGGCAAAGTCATTCGCGGATACGACGAAGTCATTCTCAAGGTCGCCGACGTCCCCGTCGACGGAAAAGACCGTCCGACCGTGCCGGTCACAATCTCCAACTGTGGCGAGCTCGAGCTGCGAAAGAAGCCTGAAGCACCTGCGCCAACAGCAGCTCGTGCGTCCTCCTCCCTTTCCCCTTCCTCGTCCGATGGCGTTTCATGGTCTCCTACCTCGATCTCATCATCTCCACCACCTTCTCCCCCGCGTCTGTCTCCCCCGCGCTTGTCCCCACCACGTTTCTCCGGATCGAACATCTCGCCACCGCGTTTATCCCCTCCTCGCGTTGGACCACCCCGTGTCTCGCCACCCCGCGTTACCCCCTCCAAACTGACACCATCCCGTCTATCTCCTCCCCGTTTCTCCGCCAATTCTACACTTCCTCGTCATTGATGATCCGCCGACACCATCCCGAATAGACAAGTCGAAAAGCGCAGCCGAATCCGACTCCGATGAAGATTCAGACCGTGATCGTAAACATCGCAAATCCAAGCGCCGACACCGTTCCGATTCTCGTTCCAGATCCCGCTCACCCGCAGACTCCGAAGACGAAGACGAGCGAGAGCGCAAACGGCGCAAGCGTGAACGTAAGGCCAAGCGCAAGCTTCGGAAGGAGAAAGAACGTGGTCGTACGGATGCTGACGGCAAGAAGGACGAGGTCGTCGGTGAAGGGGGTGAGAGGAAGGAGACGGAGGAGGAGTATGATGCGAGGTTGGAGAGGGAGGAGAAGGAGAGGATAGAGGCGGCGCGGAAGAGGGAGTTGGAGAGGATCGCGAGGAGGGCGAAGGAGGATGCTGAGAGGGAAGCGAATGCCGGTGGAGGTGTTAGGTTCAAGGGTACGTGATCGCGCTTTCTCTGTGTTTCGCCCGGGGCTAACGTTCTGTCTTTGTTGTCCGTTAGGGAGAGGCAAGATGAAGTACGTCGACCCGGAACTGAACCACAGCCGTCGGTGAAAACTCAAACCCAAACTTGGGACCCGTCTCGCTTTGAACCAAAGCCCGCATTCCTCTTCCCTTCCTCGCTTTTCTGCTCATTTTCTTGAAATGACGATATATGGACCATCTACCTCCTCGTTATTTTCTTGTTGTCTTAGCTGAATGCTCTTGCTGTCCGCTTTAATGCATACCCAATACTGATCAACCCCGCTCTGCGATCAAAATACGTTACCGATTCATTCAACTCCAAACCTCAACCTGTCGCAGAGCTAGAGTCATAGTTATGGAATATGAAAACTGCCCCCCGGAATATCCTCTTTGCGACTGTTGCCAACGTTGAAGCAGCTTATAATTGCGTCCAAGAAGGGTATTCGTCCAAGACAACTGATAGGTATACAGTAGCTGCCATGCGCAGGCCAATGTCCGAATTGCTTCAAAGTTTAGGGGAATCCCCAGAAGATTAGGCATATGTAAAACAAGATCCGCAGAAAAAAGCTAAGTACTAGTCCGATGAGTAGATAGGTATCGAATGAAAGAAAGAAAAAAGGAGACCATCCGCTACTGCGCAACGTTCGTAACCTTCAATCCCATCCAAGCGCCAAGCCTCGGTTGGCCGTCCACCATGGGCACCATCATACCCGTCGGTTTTCGCAGGATCTTCATCTCGTCGGCGTTGTCGGGAAGGGCGAACTCGAAGTTCTCCAGAAGGGTGGCGAGCATGGTCTGCATCTCGAGAACACTGTTGAGATGATTGTGTAGTTTTAGTTTTGTGGTTTATGATATTGGTGGAAAGATGAATGACTCACGAGAACCTCCAACCGATGCATCCACGGAGACCACCAGCTAGTAGAAGACGAATATATGAGTACGAAGGATCTTACTTGTATAAGCTGAAGCATTCGAGACTCACAAAAGTTTAATAAGTTCGCATACACGCCGAGTGAAATCGAGTCGTTCTCCTTCTCAAGGAAGCGTTCCGGCCTGAAACTGTCCACATCCTCTCCCCATACTTCCGGAAGCCTGCGAAGATATGTGCGTCAGAACGAACTAGCCGATGACAACGTAAGGGCGACCCTTACCGGTTGTAGGAGGCGATAGAGATCTGAATGATCTGTCCTTTGCTGATAGGGATGGAAGAGATGCGTTCCCCTGTCTTGGTAGTGATGGGGTATGCCAGAGGAATAACATCGTCGCGTTCTGCGTAACGTCCAGTACCCCACACTATAGGGTGTAAACGCAGTCCCTCCTGGAAGCCGCCCTCAGATTAGATTATATTCAAAGGTCAGGTTGTCGATAGAATGACGCACCTTCATAACCGCAATCAACATCGACAACCCATCGAGGTCCGCCACGCTGAACTCGGTGTCCCCTCGAGCAGTCACATCCGCACGTACGGCGGCAAGCTCTTCACGCACTTTCGCCTGGTACTCCGGGTGCTTTGCGAGCTCCCACAGGAGCCATGTCACCGAGAAAGCGGTCGTGTCGTGACCGGCGAGCAATAATGAGCTGATACCAACAATCGTCAGACGGATGAGGCGGCAGGACAGAAAATGGTTGTGTAGGCTCACGAGATTTGGTCGACAGTTTCGATATCCGAGAGCCGTGTCTTCGCGTTCTCTGACTTGTTGGCACGGAGAAGGATGCTGAGAATGTCTTTGCCATCTCCCGCCTCGTTATTAGCGATGAAGTCCCGGCCAACGCCACGGATGAAATCGAGATAGTGGCGGAAACGACTATATTCCTTCATAGGGACGTAGCGGAACAAATTGACAACGTCGTCCGGGAGATAGCGCCACATAGACTTGAAAACCAGATCGGCTTTGGAAGGGTAGAGAGTTGAATCGATGCTAATGAATGAGAGATCAATTGGTGTAAGGTGGAGCAGTATTTGCCAGAGACTTACAAGAGATTCTTGTAGACCGCCGACAGTGCACTCTTCGAGTCATCGAGAGAATTAAACTGATACCCAAACCCAGCTTCGCCGATAACATCCAGTGTCATATGTGACAACCATTTGGTGACGTTGATGACTGGAGCACCCGACTCGTCGTTCGCAATCACGTCGTCTCTCCATTTCTGTGCGAGCTGCAAGTACAAGTCTAGTCAGTGGTGATGCTCTATCTCTCGGATATGGTCAAACTACCTTTGTTGCCGTTCGGTGGAACAGAGAGACGAAACTCTTCAGCTGGGCACCGCCGAATGCTGGGTTCATGACTTTTCGATGACGTTGGTGGTCCGCCCCTGAATAACGCAAATGCAAAATCAGGACCATGCTATGACCAGAAACCGACTTGAATATAACTTACCCTCCACCCAAATGATCCCATCTCCAGTGACGAATCTCGAAATTGCTCTGTTGTCCTTCCTCTTCGGATAATGGTAGCCCGATGTGTGCAAAATATATTGACAGGCCTTGGGGTCAGCAAGCATCAAGTAATCTTCCTGTAAGTGCGCAAGTCGGACAATACACATCAGCAACACAATCCCGCCACTTTCAGCTGTCAAAGATGTTCAACTCACGCCCATGCAGCCCGCTGTCCGCCATGCCGTCCCGTAGTCGTGCATCCATTTGAACTCACAATCCCCAACTTCCTTCTGAAAGCGTATATCAAATTCATTCCCTAGAGGCCCGGGTCCAAACAAAGGAATATTCAGCCGAAATCATGAAATGGCCAATCAAAAAAGCAAACTGACCAATCCAGAAAGACGGAGAAGCTGGACCTTGGAGATTCTTTAGCGAGCGTCGATTGATGTACGTTGTCGCAATCTTGACGAATGCCAACAACAGAAGCGAAGAGCCAGCAAGCAATACAGGAGAGTCGGTCAGAGACATTGCAGAAGCGACAGGATAGATCTATTGTTGAAGTCGTCGAGTACAGTGCAGACGAACATATAAACCGGTATGGGGACCGACGGCAATTACGCCACGTAATACCTTTTCGTCATCGGTGCTTGAATGCACCGGGCAACCTTAAGGACGATGGTGAGAACGCTGCTAAGGAACCCGTGTGATTCTATGCTACAGGGTTTTGCATAAGAAACCGGAATGTCGCGCGCAGAAAAATCCTTTGTGCCTGAACCAAACAAAGCCATAAACGGCAGCCTTTCACGGCATTCCTCGGCAGGATTCGTGTGGCACCAGGGATGTACGCCCCTGTTCTCGAGCGTTTCGATATTGCAAACTCTTCATCCCACTGAGACGTGCTCAGCAGTGGTGAATTTGTGATCATATCCGTGACTACTGAAGTACATAGCAGCCAAGTACAAAATACCCGGTATAAAAGACCTCGACGGGATATTACCACAACGTCAACCCTCAACGTCGAAGACGCAGACGTCCAGCCTGAGCTGTCATTCTACACGACTCGAGTCTCGACCTCTACCGGCATCACAGGACACCCCCGATCATCCTACTCAACCATTCTATGTATGCATCTGGTCTCGAAACTCGTGAAAGCATGAACTAGCCACCCTGTAAAAGTACTGAGACATTACAAAGCAGAGGGCCCATGTCTCGGAGACATAGCGGGACGGGAGGGCATCGCGAGCACGATGGCCTGGAGCAACGGGTTTCCGAGCTGATTCCACTGAAGCAAAATCTGGCACACGCAATTGAAAACGAACCGAACAACCACCGGTTACTCACTCCTGACGCTTTGCCCAAGGAACTTGATGCTCTGTCGTTTGTAGGACAGTTCAGGACACGGACAAGGTAGTGTCCCGAGTGCGAGGAGAAGAGGAGGTGCGATCAGGTCAGACCACAATAAGCCTAATGGTGAGAAGAGACTTAGAAAAGACGCACCCTTCCGACACACGCAGATGATCAAGCTTCCCAAACTAGCTTCTTACAAAAACATCACTCCAGTTATGCCGATACCTACGTTCAGGATCCCATTTCCTTATCGCATAGATAGCGTGGCCGAGAGCGCGAGATGGAGCGCGAATGCTTGCGACTGCCAGAGCAAAGAGTTGGTGTTGATGTCGGTGCAAATTTGTTGGGGACTCCTGGAATGAATACCGAGCGTATTGATGATTGCGAGAGTAAATTCACGAGAATACAATGAGTAAGGTATGTGTTGGAGAGCGTGGTCCCGTATGAGGTGGGTTCGAGCACTAGGGAGCGTGCGAAGCGGTCTATGAACGACGATGTGGGGTGCAGAGATGAGAAGGCGCGCCACTGCCGAAACCTCGCCGAGAGCGGTTACCATTTACGGCTTTGTTTGGCTCAGGCGCCCAGGATTTTTCTGAGCGCAACATTCCGGTTTCATATGCAAAACCCTGTATGGCTCAAAGCACATCTGTAGAGAGATGGATACACAGCATATCGGAGGAGGGAGGTCCCGTGGCGGACTGTGGCGGAGGCATAACAAACAACTGCGCCGGACTGAACATTGCCGCGCCGCCGGGATCGTCAATGTCAACACAATGCCAAGGTCTGTACCAGAGCTCCAAGGATGTTTATCGAGTGGATGATATGTCTACGTATTTCAATGGACGAAGTCTCGTACTTACTGCTGGAAGTGTACCGTTCCGGGTGACACGAACAATCACAGCACCGCGGAAGTTCTTGACGACGTGATCGTCAAGGATCGGTAGGGTGAGTATTAGTCAGCCACCAATGACAAGGCTGCAATTGGACCTCGCAGTCTTTGCCAAGGTCCAGCAAAATTGAAATGTGGTCCTCACCGGTCTACGGGTCCTTGTCGAATGTGGAGGTCGGTTCTCTGGCAAAGAAAGAACAAGCTAGTGAGATCAAGAAGTGGTATAGCAGATGGTACCAAGATACATGGAGCACTACAACATCGCGCGAAACGTCGTTCAAGAAACTGATAGGGAGCGAAATACATGAGAAAAAAATACAACATCTCACGAAACGTCGTTGATATTCAGGAAGCTTGGTCGGCGGCCCCGCCCGTGACTACTGCCTTTTTGCAGACTTTCTTGTGTCCGGTTTTCCAGTGCTCCATCTGGCACGAAGCGCCACAATATCTGCATAAGAAAGTCAGTCCTCTTCTGTCAGGGAGAATAGTAGTCCGAGACGCACGTCGTTCCTCCACATCCCTTACACCTCTTCAGTACCGCGCTCGGATTCCTACACCAAGAACATCTGTACAGCTCCACTGCTTTCATGTCGACGCTCCGTGCGCTGGATTGGTCAGAATAATCCTGCGGCGCGTTACCCCTCACGTCAGGATCTTCCACCTCTCGCTCAAGCCAAGCAACGAAGTCTTCCTCTGCCTTGTCAGGGCTGACCTGGTGAGCTTCCGCACCGGTTTGCGCCGCCGCCGAAAGACGGACGATAACGTCGCCCCATTCTTGCCAAGCTGGTTCAAGGTGATCCATGATGATTTGACGCGCCTGGCGCATCTGTGTCAGCCTCATAGGCCAAGAGAGATGTCGAGCAATTTCGTCGGCAATTCTCATTTTTTCGTTTGACTCCTATGATGATGTAGGTTTGACATTATCAGAACTCACGTCTGAAAAGAGGGTTCAAGGCAGAAACTCACCTTCAGCTCCGATGGAGTCAGATCCTTGCCTTTGACGACGAACATCATCATTGAATTGATATAGATCGCACTCTTCATTCGTCTCGCATCCGGCGGTGCCTCCCTCAGGAATGTGGACGTGTCCTCATACGCGCACATCGCAAATGCGAATCCCTCGTCCAATGCTTTACCGCTCTCACAGGCTTCCTCCAACTTCTTGATCGCCAAGGCGGTCGCATGCTCAGACGCGCGATACAGGAGGATGAACCTCAAGTAGTTCGTCAGGTTTGGACACATGAGCCCCTGCTTGGCCGCCCTCAGACCTTCGTGAATGTCGGTACCAAGAGTGAGGACATAGTACCAATATCCGACGCGTGGCGATCGTTCCATTGCTTTCCGAGCAAGCGAGTGGGCTTGAGGCATCTGTCTCTTCATGAGATGATACTTGAGGTCCAATATGTCCGCCTTGTCTTCGAGAGCGCGCCTTTGGCCCTCAGGAGCTGTGCGAGCGTGAGTGCGCACGGTTCTGGCGCACAAAGGGAGGGAGTCTGGGTACGTGGCGAAGGGGAGACCTCCGTTGTCGTTCAATTCCCTTCCTGTGACCGGGTCTCGGGAACCCATGTAGCCATTCGGAATTGAGTATTCGGTCAAAAGGATGAGATCGGCGAGCTTGAGACCCAAGCTCAGGAAGTTATGGCCCTGAACGGCCTTCATCATCGCACTTTGGAACTCGGCTGTCGTCTTAAACAACGCAACGCTCTCGAGGCTGTGAATAGGATAGTCGTAGATGATGTCTCCGATACTGCTGGGCCAGTCACCGTTCATAGCCGACATCATCTTGGCCAGGTCCGCGCTCGTCTCGTCGACTTCGTAATTCTTGGAGTACAGTCGGAGGGCACCTGCGAGTCCGAACGCTCGACTGCGGACTTCTGAGTGCCGAAGTGACGCGATGAGGAGGTCGAGAGCGGATGAGTTTTCGTGAAATGCACTCGGGCAACGCTCGGTGGCACGTGAAAAGAGATAGAGCGCGTGGTCTAACATAGCTGGGGATGCCTTTGGATGGCGAAGGAGCCTAACGAATGTGCGTAGGATTCGGGGAATATCAGTGTCATGTGCGTGATCATGGCATAGGTCGTTCAGAATCCATCCAACGGAGCGAGAGATGACGCCGACGGCGAGTTCAGCGGCCTTCAAGTCGTCTGGATTGCCCTCGAGGTATTGGAGGATCTCGGGTGTCTGGTTCGCAATTCTGGTTTTGATGTCGGTCCCATGATGGCGTGTGGCGATATCGAAGGCGTAGAGAACGACATGAATACAATTGGTATTGAAGAGCAAAGGTATAGCCATTGATAAAAACCCTATATTCGTCCAATGAGGCTTTGAAAATGCTGAAAATTGTACAGTGATAAATCTCATACCAGCCTGCGTGTAGATCTTATCTCGGAGAATAGCGTCTCGAGACATCTTGGAGTAAACGGCGATGACTCCGCCAGCAAGCAGATCATTGCGAGTCGATGAGTGCCGCGAATAGTCATAGATCTCTGTAAGCTTTCTGGAGAACTTGTCGAAATCTTTATGAACTTTCCGCAGCCCAGAACGAGTGTCGAGGTCTGATATTCAGGGTTAGCTATCATGTATTGTCATAGAGGAAACTGAAAGGTTAATAACATCCGAGCAGCCATGATTTCTTGCACTCCTTACGTGCATGCTACAGAATTCGTGCCGCATTATCTAGACGACACATATATAACTTTTAAACAATTGTTGACACGTTGACGAGAACGTCTACATCGCTGCATCTGAAATCCGTGACCTTACACTCCCGAGGCAGTCGTGATGACAGCGTTGATGAGGAAAGGGCAATACAACTTCGTCGACAATGGTGGGATGAGCGATTGAAAAAATGTATGCTCACCAGGCAAGTTTAGGCCTGTACAGAGAGCCCCAGCGACCTGAGCCCATCCCTCCGCATCCTTGACGTTGGTCAAGAAGTCGTCTGAGGGGACGAAAGTGCCAGTACCAGAGGACGAGGATGACGTGCCTCCATTGGCGTTCGCAGGCCCGGAGCGTTTAGGCTTAGTTTTTTTCTTCTGGCCAGGACCAGGCATAATCGATATCGGTAGGGTGCCGGCAGGAGATGAGTATGAGGTATGAGCCTATCGCGGCCTTTGGTTGTTGGTAATGACAGTATTGAAGCAAGAAGCAAACGGGACGCCGCGTAGCCAAAGTTCCCGTTCAAATGAGCACGACGGATACGAGTTTCTAGGACGATACGTTCCTGTCGTATCGAATCGGAGAATGCGCCTGAGATGAATAGGTGACCGCGCAGGAGAAGGATCTCAACAGGAAGACTTTGCCACGGTTATGTCGGCGCCACAGATTCCCTCGACGTCTGCATTCGGTGTGGCACCAGCTTGCTCAGAAACACTACCAGCAACATTTCAATGGGTCCCTGTTTAGATTTCTTTCCAATGTCATGCGCCCTGTCCTGACCTTTGATGAATGTGGGCGCCTGCTCAGGTGCTATACCGAGTTATCTTCGGCCCGACTGGTTCTCACAACTCCTCGTGTTTTGTCGAGCCCAACAACGCGCATGACGTGCAGCAGATCGTTCTTCTCATAACATTCTCAACCTCGAGATCGTTCGTCTAACCACCTGAGCCGCTTGAAGTTATATATTGTCTGGGTGCATCTTCTTGCGCGTCGTAACCATACGATCCTCATCCTCGACGACAGTCACGTTGACTCCATCTTCCATTCGACGACCCATTGTACGGTGTACCTCTGAATCTATAAAAACGGACAGCCATGGCCCCAATTCCACAGGCGATTCAGTTGGTTTTCTCGTCTGGTATCTGGCCTAGGTTCGACGAGATGGTATCTGCTCTCCTGTCGCCACTTCTCTTGCTATCTTTCCAACGAGCAGTTTCAGGCGTCAACATCTCTATCCCGTCATCACCGCCTTCCGATGCGCACACGCTTTCTCCGTCTCTCTTAGGTTTCTCTATCGAACAGGACAGATGGGTGGATTGGATAGGTGCCGGCTCGCGGAATGACTACTTCTATAACGTTTTGAACAACATCAAAGGCTTGTCGGGAGCAGCAACCAGGTTAAGGATAGGGGCTGATTCTGAGGATCACACCAATTTTAGTCCAGATGTGATGGTATGGTCCACTATGGAGATAGTTTTATGGATCTTATATTGACTCTGATGCCACCAAGTATTCTGAAGCTATCTTCCCGGACCCGACCACAGCTGTTCCTTACCAGGAAGCTTCAAATATCACTGTCGGAGAAGGTTATTACCAGCTTGCCTCATTCCTGCCATCCGGTACGCCTTCGCCTTCTACTCGATTATCTTCTTGGTTTATATCCTCACTGTCAAAATATGATAGGAACCGAAGTTATATGGGGAGTGAATCTCAGAGATCTCAACATGACGGCTGCCAGTCTCGAGGCCAACGCCATCGCCGAAGCATTTTCGTCGTCGACATTCAAAACCGCCGGAGTAAACCTGGAGGCTATCGAGATTGGAAACGAAGCGAACTTGTATCCCTTCAGCGACTGGACCGTGGAGGAGTATGTAAAAGTGTAAGGACTCTCTGCTTCTCGAATGATGATTTAGGCTAAAGTCACTCGTCCACTTATTTGACGTCGTATTTCTCAGATGGACGTCGTTCGCCACCAACGTCTCTACTACCGTCAGCTCAACCTTTGGGTCAAAAGTGCCCTTCTGGGGTGCTGCCTTCGCTGACTCCGACATTTGGACACCAGAAGCAGTCATAGACGATGACATCCTCGATTCCGAACCAGGCTCTCAAATCGCAACGTGAGTCTTACCTTATTGCTTCTCGTACATTTATGAAAAACGCCCCTCCCTAAATACGCTTGATACCAGTATCTCGCAGCACCACTATAGTGGCTCCTGTGAGGCTGGCACTCTCCCCGGCTTGATGGACAAACCCTCCATCCGATCAAACCTCACACAATTCACCTCCGGCATCTCAGCCGCCCATGCGAAGGGCCTCACATACGTCTTAGGCGAGACTAACTCATACTATTGCCATGGAGCAGCCGGCGTCAGTGATACAGCAGGCGCCGCCCTTTGGGCTCTGGACTACACGCTCTTTTCCGCGACACTGGGTATCGATAGGGTCTACTTTCATGAGGGGATTGGATACAAGTATAATTTTGTACGTCACCTTTCTCTGTTCTGTGGCTAGGGCGCTGTTAGCTGTGGATTTCTTTTATTGACCCATTATTCGATCTTCTTTCTTGGCTGCGACATTGTAGATCCAACCCGCTACCCTCAATCGCTCCATCGAGGATGGCACTCCACTAGCGGAACCTCTCGCCCCTCACATTCAACCCGCATACTACGCTGCTATCATCATTGCGGAAGCCAGTGGGTCCTCTGTGTCCAGTAAGATAGTCGAACTCGACATCAATGAATCGGACGTTACGGGATATGCCTTCTTCGACAACGGTTCACTAAAGCGAGCAATACTGATCAATATGAACGCATATCTTGGAGACGGCTCGAGGGGATCTGTTCATGTTGGGCTAGATGGTGTTAGTTCAGAGAAGATGACCGTGAAGAGGCTGGCGATCTCGTGAGTATAAATCTATCTGATTTACTGCTGGTGTGGAATGCGCTGAATTATCATGCGACCAGATCCGCAAGCGATACCTCGGGCCTGACTTGGGGTGGCCAGTCGTACGAAACCAAGGACGGGAAGGTATCAGGCAGCTTGAACGTCACTACTGCGTCGGTCAGCGAAGGAGTTGACGTATCTGACACGGAGGTCGTGTTGTTGAGCTTCTCGTAGTATGCCACCAGCAGTTTATCACAAGTATCAATGGCGTATGATTTTGGTTGCAATCACTATATAGGATGTAAACACGCTCTTCATTGGGCTTCTAGTAGGTATCAGGTGTTTTCAAGGTGTTTTCAACAAGAAGTTCGCTGCCTAGAAATATTGTTGAAGTACTTCACGGTGATGAGAGTACTAGCAATATTTTCTGTCAGACGAATGCATGGGACAGATTATTGTGGCGCGCCCTGTCCAGAGCCATGTGGCCATCTTTGAATGTGTCACTTTGTTTGCTCGTGTTAGGATCGGAAGCTCTTGACAACTCGGTCAATTTGAATTGCAACGCCACTTGTTCCTCCATGCGCCACATCAGTCGCGCTCACCTCCAAGGCATCACGATGCGCAATCGTAGGATGCAATTGGTCCGTTGAGATCATAAAGAAAACACGCTACGAAGAGTTGACGGAAGTGAATATATAAGTCAGAGGCTAGATCTTGTTACATTGGATTCTACCGAATGGGAGGCTCATCGGCAGAAAGCAAACAAGTCCAAGGAAAATCCTACGAGCTCCCAAATTCAAGCCATCTCAGGCCCACTGCTCCGGCATACTGCCAATGTGTAGCACCCTCTCAAGGGTCACAATCAGTCTGAGCCTCCAAATCCCGGAACGAGTCATTCGCTCCAGGCTCTGACTTTGCGCCGGCAGAAGTGGTCTGGGTATGGGAGTAGTTGTCCATCTAACCATCATAACGAAGTGGAAGGCTTCGATTAAACCCAAAGGACACTGCTGCAAATTGGAGTGGAAGATAAGACGAACCTGGGTGTGGACTTCCTGTTCCTTGCCAGTGGTGACGTTCGTACGTGTAAACCGTCTTCGATCGAACACCATTGTGTTCGTGTTATTGGCAGGCCTACGAATTCCAAATTAGAAGAACGGGAAGATATCGTCAAGATCCAGTCGCGAGCGAGGAAAAACAAACGTACGTGAACATATCGTTACTTCGTCTGGATTCCCAGGCGTGATTCATTAGGCGACGAACGGCGCGACAGGAGGCGATCTATTGCAGAACATCAGGTTGGGCAAGTGTGCCGACGTCTAACGTCTCGTGTGGGGTACTCACCGTACATATCTAAAGTCGACGAAGGGGTAATATTTGTCAGTATTCAAAGAAAACGTTGATTGAGCAGCAATAAATGCATTGCGATGCGACAAGAAGCAACGTACTACGACGGCAGGTACATCAGCAATCACGGCCATCACAGCATTGAGATTGAGCATCATGAAAATCTACAGTAGGACGTCTATCGTCAGTATGCGCCACACCTGATCTCGAACTGAAAACTGATACACACAACAGCGATCATATTCGAGGTGAACCTGTTCATGACGAGCGGTCAGTCGTCCGCTTACGAAGATAACGATATCAGAACAAAATGGAGAAACAAACGTGATAATGAAATAAACCAGCCCATCCGCCAATAACAACTTCATAAGCGGCGACCTCTCCTTCCCGAAGCCAAGCCGATACAGGGTCAACAACAACACGATCATGTCGAGTGACATGCCATAGATATAGATCGTGCGCAGGATGGTCTGCTGTGAGCTGACGATCGTACATCCAGACGCAGGAACCCAGATGTCTCGCACGCCGATGATGCCACGGAGGAGCACGCCGGCGAAGCCTATGAGAGCGAGGGTGAGCGGAATGACGATATGACGAGCTCTCCCCCAGATGGCCATCCTAGGTAGATTGGAAGGACAAAGGTGGTTCAGTGAATGGACTTCGTTAGAGGAGAACAATACCGTGACATACGTGCGAACAGAAAGGTTGATGGCAGACATGGCTATGGCAATGTTCCCGAATAACTGGGCAGAACCCGTCAGACCGTGTTGGTCGGAAGGACGGGCAATACATCGATGCTTCGTACCTGGCTAAAGATAAAGAGACCCTGGCAGTTGATCTCTCTGAATGTATGGAGTGAGTTTGAATGGCAACATAACAAGGCCCGAGCCAGCAAATGCTCACGAAGTGACGTTCAACCCAATCACGCTACGTGCACGCTCTCGATCAGCACAAAGTCTTCCAACGAGCAGAAAAAAGGATACAAACACTCCAATGAGGGCTAGCAACATCGAGTAACGGCCAATGAAATAGAATGCCTAGCGCGCTTGTTGAGTCTCCGCCAAAGCTCCGACGTCATGACAATGCGACACTCACCATGGGCCACAAGAATTTCCTTCGCCGCAGTATAAACTGAAGGTCAAAGTCCAACGACAAACCGACCTCCCAGCTGTACATCGACATGAGCGAGTAACCCCAAGGCAGACACAAATCAGGCTACCAACATATAGAGTCCAAGCAGAACATGCAAGAGGTTCTTGAATGCAGCTGCCAGTCACGGTCAGCCCCCTCACCCAAATCAAACTTTATGACGAACTCACTCACCAGCATCTCGCACAAGTTCAGCCTCAGAATTCCAGTCGACCATGTCTGTAAGGCAGAGAGGCGAGGGTGTTGACGTGCATGAGAAGAGGTGGGGTGGGGCGTACGCAAGACTTTAATAAGGAGCTCAGTGCCATGGCGAGAGGATCTGATGCGGGAGTCCCTGTGGCTCAATACGTGCAATTCAGAAGGAAGACCCAGAAATGAAGTGAAGTACAGCTCTCCGGCCGCCCTAAAGACAGAGTGCGGAGTGCCTTTTGCATTGTGATGGTCTTCCACCAGAGAATATAGACGGATATGTCCTCAGTCTTTCCGTATCGAGGTCAGAGCGCTCATAAGAAGGCATGGGAGGCGTCAGCATACGTCGAGGTCTCCCTCTTGGGTCGAATCCAGACCCACGAACGCTCTTGTCACGGTGAACAACGGCGATATGCTCAATACTTCGACTGACAAACATGCTGGAATCTGCGCAGGTTTCCGGTTAGCAGTGACAGGAAAGGTCAAAGTAGGCGATAGTAGAATCTCACAGAGCAAGCGAAGAGGGAAATACAACCGTAACAGGTCGTAAGTCTTGATCAAAGGGCCGGCAAGTCTAAGTACAGTGATCGGTTGGCAGCTTCAGTCCGAGCATATGTCAATCGTCGACTCTTCTCTTTTGCTGGATGCGATGCTATCTTACGCCACCTTCAGTCCGTAGTCCTCATGCACCGACCCTGAGGGTAAATGCGCCTGGCGCCACTGGTGACGGCCGAGTCCAGTCACCCACAACCGTATGCTTCAATACGAGGCTGAGCTTGACGACGGGTGACTTCCTCCGTCAAAAGGCGTCGACAAGCGGCCCCGGTACAAGCCCTTTGGGAATTACATTCTTCTCGTAGTTGGTCTTCATGTCTATCAGCACCGTCTAACCACGTATAACTCGGTTACCCCACACCCAGAGGTCACGACAGCCCTACTTCGGCAGGCCGAAAATATCCTTCACCATGAGGACCGTCTCCTTATCCCCGGTATTCTGCACGCAGAGAGATCAGCGACCATGACGGAGACCCCCATCTGTAAAGAGCGAGTACAGGAAAAGCGAGCCAGAGGAGGGAGAACGCACCTTCATGAGATCATCGCTGATCTTCACGCATGGCTTGCCTTCGATGGAGGCAAGTTTGATGACCATATTCAGAGCCTTTGACTTCTCCTTTCCTCCTGTCGAAGCCTTCGCAAAGTCGTTCGTAAGGAACGTTCCAATTCCGAACGAAGCTAATGCATAGCACCGGCCACACAAAATGACGTTAGTATCAGTACAAGGCTCGAATGCGGTTCTGTCCTGCAAAAGGAGCTGGAAAGACATAGACAGCTCAGACAAACTCACGCATGAACCCGACTTCATCACATTGTTTTTTCAACTTCAATGCTTTTTCCAGATCTAACGCGTCCGAGTAGATGATCGTCTTTTCGCTGACATCGATTCCCATACTCGTGTAGACCTCCTTCGCGGCCGGTGCAAAAGCGAAAGGATCTCCGGAATCTTGACGCAGGCCCTTCCAGTGCCTCGCACGGTCAACATTTCCTTTAAAGTCCTAAATGGGCCAGTCAAGATATGAGCTTGGAGAAAAGGGGGCCGAGCAGCCGCCACACGGGCGGTATTGTGGTGGAAGGCTGAATCACGTACTTGGAAGAATGCTTTTGTGGAGAAGGTATCCGTGAGGGCGAGGAGGAGAGCATTGGGGTAGACAGACTCCCAGAGTTCCATGGCCAAAGCATTGGCATGTTCATAGCCTTTCATGGCACCGACCTGGTAGACAGTTATCAGACGCTTTTCATGCTTGTGCAGCTATACAGAAACGAGACATACGCCCATAAACCATTCACTGTGGAAGCCGATAGGGTATTTGTTTAGAACATGGAGTACGATGACGAAGAGTAGATCACGCACTGTGCGATGGTTCCCATCGGGCTCGTATTATGCTTCATGGCTAGATATACCTAGCAAAGATGGAGATCATATTAGGTAGCGGATTGATCGAAGACATGCTAGACATACATTGCTGGTCCCGGACGCTTTGCCCTTCGCATTTGGCAGATCGCGCTCAGCCCGTAGAATTTCCTCGACCACAAGGTTCTGGACATCGAACGATCTCCGTCTTCTCGTCCCAAACTCGCTGAACACACACCCAGCTTCAAGCAACCGCTTGGCCTTGTCGTATGCCAACTCTGCACCGCGCCACAACAATCACCATCAGCGTCTAAGTCGGCACATCGGAGATTTCAAGTACAAGCTCCAGTGGAATACGCAGAAAAGAAACATACCGCGTTGTCCGTCCAGGTTCCAGTCCGTATCGACAGTCGTGAAGTAAATCTCGCTCAGCGTGGACATGAGCGGCACCTCCCAAAATATCGCCTCGATCCACGGACCGACAGCTTCGATGTCTATATTACCATACTCTTCATCCCCCTCAGTCCTCTCCACTATGAACTTAATGTGCACCTGGGACGGGTCGAACCGGTAGTTGGAGAGGTATTCGAGGTACTCTTCGGAGAAATAGGGGCAAGTCTTCCTCAGCCAATCCCGCTCTTCTTGCGTCAGGACCAGCCGGTCAAAGTCTTTCATGGAAAATACGAACATGTCCGCAACATTGCCGCAAATGACATAGGAACAAATAATGTATGATCAATTTAGTGAAGAATGAGATACACGGAGAAAAGGAACTCACGGGCCACGGATCGTGCGAATTCATCGGCACAGGTTCGGGAAAAAGGAACGTCTTTGGAACGATGGGTGAAGCGGTAAGTCGATTGGGTGTTCGGGAAATGCTTCATCACAGCATATTGCATGGTCAACTGTCGAATGCAGACAGTCCATGTCAAGCTCAATCCAGGCCACCAAGAAATAGGAAGTTGTGACCTTATAGAGATCCGTATCGAGAATCGAGCGGGGAAGAATTACGGCCGACATAGTTTCCGAGTCCCAAGAAAAGACAGAGAGAGCACAGAGGGTATTATGGGGACAGGTTTGACGCTCGAGATGGGGGAAAGCAAGAGGGACGATAAGCCGAGAGCCATCGCAGTCAATGTTACCTTGCTTGCAAGGTCTCTCCCACCCCGGTAATTGTGGCTGAGCGACTTTTTCGCACACAAAGCCAAACAGTTTGCGTAAGCTTTTCTCACATTTCTGTGGCACCCCTCACTCAATGCAATCGCGTACTTGATTACCATCATCAGGACGGAGCAATTTCGATTTGCCCTGGATATACAGTTTTTGTACATGCCCAGCATGTTTCGCGAAAGTATGCTCGATATCTGCGCAACGCGCTCAGGCCTGAAGGGCTATCGACGCCACAATGAATCAAGCCGATGCTTCTCCTGAGGCCTACGTACGCTTCGAGGCGCTGCTGCGGTCAGCGAAGCAAGAAACCTGACATCCTAGTGGCCATCGGAACGTGGATGTATTGTGCAGATTTAAAGGCTGCCTCTAATACGAGTTGAATACGAGTTTGCGAGCCAAGAAGAACCATCTGTGGCGCGACTCTTGCGTGACCATCCAGAAGTAATTTCCGGTACTGAATACTCTGCAGTATCGCTAACAAAGTTGCTACTGCAAATAAAGTGCACAGAAATATTGAGCATTGGTAGATATGCCATTGTTAGAAGAGGTCTCTCAAGCAAGGTCAGTGCCACAGCATGTGGAGCTTCCCTAGTCATGTACGACTATTTATTTCTATCTTGAACCCAGTCATCCATCAGCAAGCACCGCAGTCCGTATCGCGCTCACGCCCGCCCCCATTTCGGTCTTTGCCATCTGCTTTGGGCCACCTTACAATAATCTTCCACGATGGTATGGCACCCCTTCCTTTCTATTCGTTTCTTTCGCCACTAATCTTCAAACCCTATCTAGAGCTCGCGCATTGAAATCCTGAACGATGGTGGCTTTCGTTCTGACGGTCGGAAACAATACGAGCTCAGAGAGATGACTTTTGACATGACCGACCAGGCGGGCGCAGATGGCTCAGCTATGGTTGCACACGGCCTTACACAGGTCCTCGTCTCCGTCTTTGGGCCCCGAGAGGCAAAAATGCGATCGCAAACGATGCACGATCGCGCCAACATAAATGTCGAAGTCAGTATCGCACCATTCAGCACCGGTGAGCGGAGAAAGAGGAACAGGGGAGACAAGTGAGTTTCCATACCATTCGTGCGTCCGTCAGTGTCTGTGTTTCGCTTGTGTCGTATCTCGACTATATACCATTTCGCAGTCGTACGTATGATATTCGCCGTAGCCCATTCATTGACTTTTATATAGACGCATACTCGAAATTGGAGCAATGATCAAATCGACATTCGAACCCGTCATCCAAACCTCCCTCTACCCTCGCTCACAAATCGACATCTTCGTACACATACTCCAACAAGACGGCGGGGCCCTGCAGGCCTGTATAAACGCCACGACCCTCGCGCTTTCCAACGCAGGCGTTCCATTACTCGATTTTGTCTGCGCTGTTACCGGTGGCGTTCACATCACCTCGCCACTCCTGGACCTTACGACTCTCGAGGAGAACGATGTGCCGCATGTGACGGTCGCTGTCATGCCACGGACGGGGAAGGTGACGCTTGTGAGCATGGAGACTAGGTTGCATGTGGATAGATTTGAGGAGGTTTTCAGGGTGGCGTGTGAAGCTGGAAAAATATTGCATGGTGAGATGAGGAGGGTAGTAAGAGGAAGGACAACGAAGCTCGTCGATGCCATGGGGGCAACTCTCAAAACTTCCACCGTACCAGATGATGCAATGGAGGAATAAACTGTTAGCTATCTCTTGATGAAGGACTAGGCACGCGTGGTACGCAGAATCACGCGAAAGGCATGGCGGAGTCAACTACTTAATCGCTACAATCTTCGGTCGAATACATGGCGCTACACCACAGAACCCCTGCTATGAATCCTGTCTCTGAACCTCAATCCTCCTAAAACAGGCCAACCACTTCTCCCCTTTATTCCTCTCAACCTTCTTCCCCTCCTCTGTCTCTCCCCAAACCGCATCCAAAATCGCACCCTTCCCCTCTTTCCTCAGCTCCTCCTCCTCAACCCTCTCGAACAACGGAAACCTCTCCAAATGACCCTTCATCCACTCATGCAAGTCCTTCACATCCGTGATCGTGTACACTATACCGCCAGGAGCGAGCACGTACGCGTACTCCGCGAGCAGTGTGGGCGAGATGATCCGGGCTTTGTGTTTCCGGACTTTGAAGTGCGGGTCGGGGAAGAGGAAGAAAAGGGCTTGGAGGGACGATTTGTGGAAGTAGTTCGGGAGGAATTTCATCGCGTTTGCGCGGACGATGGAGATATTTTGGTAAGGCCCTGGGGTCTGGGTCTTGGAAGTCGAAACTTCGGTGGTCGTCGATGTAGGGTGGGACTCTGGTAATGAGGATGTTGCTTCCGAAGGTTGTGGCTCGATTTGTGGTTCTTGTGCTTGAGAATGTGTGGCGCGGAGGGCGGCGATACGATCCTCGACATATTGAGAGACCTGTACTCGGATCTCGAGTCCTACCAAAGAAAATGGCCACAACCATCCGCTTCAATATAGTGTTCTCCATTTAACGAACAGGAAAAGGAAGAAGAGACACGCACCAAGCATAAGCGTGTCGGGAAATAGTGGTGCAAGCGCAATAAGCAACCCTCCAAACCCACACCCCACATCTGCAAACGCTGGTGTCGGGCCTCTCACCACCTTTCCATCCTCTCCCGAATCGCTTTTTGAATGTGATGAAGATGCCTCAGCGGGATAAAATGCCGGGTAGTGCACGGACCAATCAATCTCGTCGGGAGAGGATGGGTATTCGAGGGCATGGTCGGAGAAAGGATTCGCGTGTGCGCGTTGGCGATAGTGTTTTTTCTACATCCGTAGAACATACATGAGAGGTAAGCTCGACGCATTGGAGAATAATGTTGTCAGAGATGGACGTTACTTGTGGTAGAAGAGATTTCTCTTTCGGTTTGGGGGTGGTTTGAGAGGATGCTTCGACAGATTGGCGTTTTCGTTTGGCCATGATTTTAAGAGTAGAAGGACAAGAGATTCTGCTTCAACACAACGAACAACGCAGTGGGGTCTGTCTGGAGGTTCGGATGGCTGCAATTTGGAAGGTGAAGACAGTTGAATAGTGTCAGTTACGTTCAAGACAGATTCCATTTCTATCGAACAGTATTACGGTGGTGTACTTGCCTGATCCAACACAATATGACAGCAAGCAGTGGGAGTATGAAGATATGAGCGGTTTCGCGATGAGGTGGCGCGAGCTCGGGTGGCGAAGCAGTCATATTTTGGTCCGGCCGATGCCGTGGTTCTACGAATTCAAGTGGCGACCACCACATCGTGCATCAAAGCGGCCAGAAGCTCGAAGCTGTCCAAACTTATGCTACTGTCCGTTTGAAGGACCTTGAAATATTGTGCAGAAGTTACAAAACGACCTTAAAGTATATACCAATAGTGGAACACCCCATCAACGACTGGCGAAAAGGCCCATCCCAATAATATATCTGCATAAATACAGCTTTTCTCTCAACCCCATTAGTACTCCCAACCTCTTCCTACGATCCTACAATCAAGGGCAGAAAGTGTGCGTGAAGGTCTGGCCCAAGGCCGAGTTGCGGTCTGCAGCGTAGTCGGTAGCGTAAGAGTACGCCTGATCGTCGGCGCAAGAGCTCGTCGTACAAGTGACGGTCTGGCCATCGGACGAGGTGAGCTTGGTGTTGATGTTGATGGAGGAGTCGACGCGGCTCAAGTCCCAGGAGGTGCGTTCGCCACCGTAGGCAGCGCCGAAGTTGGCGTAGCCGTATTCGGAGAGGATGACGCCGGAGGTGATGCCCGCGTCAGTGCAGACCAAGCCTAGAGAGAGCGAGAGGAATTCAATTTTGAGCACGGTGTTAGCCTAGAGTGTTAGATAGTTGACGTACCACCGTTGCAGCCACCAGTAGCACAACCAGTGCCGTCGGCGGCACAGCCGGTACGACCCCACGCACGGATGCCCTACAAGCGTTGTTGATTGAGTATGAGAGGTCGATACCAACCCAGGGTAGGTAAACACTTACGAGCTCAGTGTCGCCAATGGTGTAACTGACAGAGCCACCAGCAGCGAGGGAAGTACCGTATGCAACGGAAGTGTCCGGTGCGCCGTTGGGGGCTTTGCCGACGGCGGGCCATACAGCTGAGCGTGGACGAGATCGTCAGCATGATTCGCAAGATATTCGGGGAACGACGAAGGAAGGTAACTCACTGTAGCCGCAGTTGTTCTGGAAATGGATGACGAAGGCGTTGGCGGTAGACGCAGCAGCGATGAGGACAGCGAGAGTAGCAGCGATGGACTTCATGATGACGATGAGAGATGGATGGGTGAAAAGTAAGTGTGGTGGTGTAGGAATATCAGCCGATGACGGTTGTTGAGGATACGAGGGTAATACTCCCTCCCCTTTATACTGGTGGTATGGCTGTGCGTCTACTGAATATGATGGACATTAGTGCAGCAAGCACATGGGGAGTCCAAACGCATCTGAGACGTATACATCGACGTGACGTATCGACATGCGGGGCATTCTACTCAGTAAATACCGAGTCGCATGGCCGGAGGGTAGTGCACAAAAGCGGAGAAGCAAAATTCGTAGGCAAAGTCTCAATCGGGGACCCAGCTCCGTGAAGTGAGCGACTCGATCTTTGTGCCCAGCGCATCCATTCGTGCACCGACTGACTGGCAGTGTACTGACCACAGAAGCGATCCTTATTCTCAATGATGAATGGGGGTTATTCGTATAAGACACATGCAACGATATTTGGAGAAAGATGGTGGTGACCCAGCGCGCAGTAGCACGAGGACTTGTCAATGACCTGGCAAACATTGATTCTTTAGCGGCACCGTCTAGTTCTTCGAGTTGATCGGCGCTAATTAAGCAATTTCCATGGCTCCTGAAGGTAGTCAAAGATGCGCAATAGACCAGAGAGAAACTGCCAGCAAAAATCGGGGCTACGTAGACTGTATTGATGCGGTCGAGACGCATCAGATATTTAGCACCATGATCATCATCGTTCGATACAAGCGACTCACCTTTCGGTTTTGCCGCGCTTGATCCTGAGCAGACCGTATGATGCTGAGGTGGGAGACAATGTAGATTTGATGGACGAAACGGCGCGCCAGTGCGCCATACGCTAAGAGTGTTTACCCATGTGGAGATTTGATCTGAGGGATTGAGCGCTGAGCAGGTGTAAATGTTCGATATAAGTATTCCTGTTTCTGTATACTACAAAGTGGACTATGATCAAGATGTGTCCTGCGTCAATATGTGCTCTGGACAGGAGAGGGCTTTGAGGAATGACTCGGTAAGTTATGCGTACGTCAAGCAAGTTGAACCAGAGCAAACAGCCCCAAACAACGCCACACCGGGGACACGATGTATCGAAGCCGCGAGACGGTACTTCCTATGACCTTAAAAAAAAGAGACGGTACCTCCATCAAGTCCAGTAGACGCTCCCAATAATGGCCGCCACCCAACTGGGCTAGAGCGCTTTTCGCTCAACTTCATTCACACTCCGTTTCAAGGGGAGAATGGATTGACGAGTGTGGCCCATCAAGCGCCGTCCGCGGCGTGAGTCGTTGGAGGGCCGTCGCTTTTGGCCATCCGGTCAACGTTGTGAGAGTAACGCTCCGGCACTCTGAGTCAAAAATATAGGCCTTAGGTGAAGGTTCGCCGACAAGATGATGTGGCTGAACTGCTCGAGACGCGCTGGCCGCCGGCGTATTAGTGGGCAGTGTCGAAACCGGTGGACATGATCCTTTTAGTAGTATTAAGAGGGGGAAAAAGAAAGGTGAGTAATGACTAAAGAGGGGCTAAAGTTTTAGCACTATGTTTGATAGTAGAGGATGACTGGTAGATACAAAGGTGTTGAAGGAGAGGTCCCGAAGAGGAGCGATTGCTTTCAAGTGGCGTTCACAAATAGCACCAAATAAGCCGTGCGCATTGCCGAGTGGCATGGCAGTGCGACCTCACTGGTGTCTTTCTACGCCAACTTCCACATTCACCGTACCGGCCGACATCTACCATGTCAACAGAAGCATCTTCATCCTCAAGTACACCGAAACCAGAGGTCTCCATCTCTGACGCAGAGCTCGAGAAACTGCTCAACCGGGAAGCCTCCGCCTTCCAGCGAGAACTAGAAGTTGAGCGTATATTGGTAGCGTTCAAGCTGAAGTACGTCTCCTATCTCTCTCTGCCGGCACAATTCCTCTTCTACGTATGCAGATAGCAGAGGGTGTAAACTGATAAACTGACGGTATTCGCAGTCCGTATGATATCTTAGATTTGACCGAGACCGCCAGACCGGAGGACGTGAAGAGGAAATACCGACAGCTCTCCCTCTGTGAGCCTCCATGACCATACACCACCTGGTCCTTTCGCCTCAACGGTGCTTCAGAGCACAAGTGAACGAGCGTATGAGCTGATCGAATACTTTCATTGGGTACGTTGTTCCGTATACAGTCATCCATCCTGACAAGACCCCCCACGCTCGTGCACCAGAAGCTTTTGACATCCTCAAGAAGGTCAGTCCTGTATCCTTGTGTCTATACATCTCCGCGGCACCTTATTTTTTTAATGTGCTGTGTTGCCCTTAGGCGGAATCAGAACTGAGTGATCCGGCGAAACGAGAAGAGCTCGACGCCACAATCAGCCAAGCCCGTATTCAACTCCTGAAGTCCCTCTCACTTCCTCCCAGCACCACCGACGATGATCCCAAACTCAAAGATCTCAAGCCCCCATATAAGGCCCAACTTAGGGCGAAGTCCAAGGACATGTTGATTGAGGAGGAACTCAGACGGAGAAAGTACGCATCATCTCACGCTGTCGTGTTCTCGACTGTGTGGCGTCGATACTGACGACTTGGTCGGTGTTCTACAGGGCGATCAAGATGAACCTTGCCAACGAAGGGTTGGAAGCTAGAAAGAAGGAAGAAGAAGTTGCGACAAGGAAGCGCAAGGCCGAGGACGATAAGAAATGGGAAGGTGAGCACCGTGATACGCAATACTCGACTCCTCATGGACACTCACCTCCATCCTTTCACGTCCGCTAGAAAACCGAGAACAGCGCGTCGACAGTTGGAGAACGTTCACCAAAGATTCCAAGAAGAAGAAGAAACAGAAGGTCACCGTACTGGGCTAAGCCAAATCTTGTGATACTCTCTCTTTTCAGCTTCTCCATTCCGTTGTCGTTCACCTGCTTCCTTGTCCTTCCTCCGATCTGGTATATCAAGCTAGATAAGCTGAGCATTCTCAGTGTCAGCGTACGTAGGGTATATGTCTGGGTACCTGGACCGCGCGCTGAAGTTACCATCGGAACCAGTATGTTATTCTGTGTACAGGTATTGTCAGGCGTCGTATAAATCTTCATATTACTGCTATATTACAGTTAAGGTCCCCTAGCATCTTGAACATTTTCACTTGTCTCACTGTCCACGAGCTCGCCCGTCTTGCGATAGTGCCATCATCTTGAGAGTCTATAGGCGGAAGTTTGCTGCCATATCTCCACGTCCCTCTCAAATATCTTGGCCGGCTACTGTCAGTGGCCTCGAATTCGAGATTGAAGCCTCAAGAGCGACCTAGAGTATCAGACTGCGAGTCTCTTTGACATCCTGCAACTCGCATGTTCTCAAGAATGATATGTAATAGCAAGAAAGCGCACTGGAGTCCGCGTAAAGTACAAACTTAGTCCGACAACTCGATGACCTCCGTATCATCCGGCGGCGGCTGCCCCTTCCCCCTCTTGCTCGGACTCATGCTCATGCTATGAGCCCGACTGTGACCACGGCTATCGCTCGGCGTATCCATCCTCGTCCTCACGTTCCTCGTCGCTGTCACCTTCTCCTTCTTCACCGGCCCCACAACTTCTTCCTCGTCGCTATCCTCAATCACGATGACCGACAGGTCTTGAGAAATAGGCCGACTCTTCGGCTGCGATGTCCCAGCGGTCCTGCTAGTGCCCCGGGTTTGAGACGGAGTAGTTCTAGATGTCGAAGCACCGGACGAAGATGCTATCGGAGTAGGTCGCGGTCGCGGCCGTGCTTGAGTTTGTGATGGAAGCCCCCCGCCGGCCGTCGACCTGGAGGACGAAGCTACCTGAGCGGGTGGTGGTGGTTGTCGAGCGTCGACGGCCTTATACGGCGGCTCCGGTTTCACTGTCCCCACAGTCTGATTCTGATTCTGATTCCGATCCTGAGATTGTTGCGACCGGTTCACGACCTGGTCCAATTCATCTAATACATCCATCGGGATATCTTCGTCGCCGTAATCTGAACTCCCCGCATCCTCCCGCGTTGACTCGTTGACGATGGTCGTATCAGCAGGTTCATCAGGAGCAGGACGAGCAGGACTGGTGGATACGAGATTGCGCGCACGAAGGAGAGGCGCTCGAGACCGTTCGGGCGATGGAAGGGGCCGTGGTGGAGCGGGTGGCGATGGCGATAATTGTATCTTCCGAGCTCGAGTGGGAGACCACTGTGGGTTTATCTGAGCTAGTGGTTTCGGTGCTGGTACCGGTGCCAGTAATGGGGGTTGAGCCCTCTGCGGTTGTGGTGGTGGGGGTGCCTTCCGCGGAGGTGGCGCACGAGGTCTGACTTCCCAATCATGCTGTACATTCTCGTCCCCCTCCTCCTCCACCCCTTCCATCTCCGCCTCCGCAACCATCGCATCGAAATCGTCGTCGCCCTCCCAATAACTGGGATTCCGAAACTGGTCGTACTTTCCGACGTTGCCACCGACCATTGCAGTCGCCACACCCGTCCTGGGAGGCGTCATCGGGATAACGAGTGTCGGCGCAGCGGCGAGCGCGTTCGACCCGGTGCTAGCGTTGCTGCTACTCGGAGCTGCATCGTCTCCGTTACCACTAGGCCCCGCGGTGGCGTTATTACCTGCGAAGTAACGTGATTGCTGGGCTTGAGATTGTGGTTGTGGTTGAGATTGTTTGGAGGCCTGAGAGTTGGATTGCGATTTGGCTTCTTCGATGATGGACGAGACGGAGGGGAATGTGCCGGTCGAGGTGACCATGGTGCCGAAGCGACGGAGTGGCGCTGGGTTGGGGGCGGAATTCGAGGGAGTCGGGTATGGATCTTTTTTGGGTTCGGGTTTGGGCACTCGGTCGGGGTTTGGACGAGGGGGATTGGGATGGGAAGTGGTACCATTTGTACGAGGTTGGGCGGGAGTGGGATTGGCCGGACGGGGTGGTGGTCGTGTTGGTTGAAGAGGTTGGGGCGGGAGTGCTTCTTGTTTCGGAGGTGCTTGAGCGGGAGGCGGAGGCCGGGCGGGAGCAGGTGCAGGAGCTGCCACTGGAGGAGGGAGTGCGGGTGCAGGTGCGGGTCTTGGAGGGTCTCCGCCATCAGCTCTGTCTGGTACGTCCTCGTCTGGGAGGTCGGTGAGTCTATTTGGAGCATGATGAATCAGAATGCGTATACGCTCCGATTTGACGCGAAGAGTCAGGCCAAAGAGACGACAACATTGCAGCTGACATACCCCATGCGGACCCGCAGACTTCGGACAAAATCACGTTCTTGGGTGGCGACACGGTCTTCAGTGCTGTAGCCCTTATGGATGATGTTTCTGGGTTCGAGAAATGCTATGCCTTTACGGACGACGACATCTTTGAGTTGCATCTGATTTGTGTGAACGTGTTGAGTACAAATCGTCTCCGTAAGAAATCAAAAGAACTAGCGTGTCAGACAATGAGACGTACCTTGTAGCCCAATTCCAGTTCACCCAGCATAAGTTCAGGTATCTTGCGAAACTCGATAGCTTTGATGATCGTATGTCCGTCGCTCAACTCAAACCTCAGCATCCCTCGCGGATACTTGGGAATCGGACCTTCATCCTCCTCATCTCCCTGTGGTTCACCCTCCCCAACACCCCGTTCTCCGTCCCTCTCCCGTCTCTGCGCCGCCAGCCCAGCTAGGTCAGCTTTGTCCAGTCTCGCCTGTCTCGTATTCTGTAAGCTGAACGCGCTGTGGCCTATATCCGTCACAGCGATGATCTCGACAAGAACAGGTAGACCCATGACGCGTTTATAGTCCAGAGTGGGAAGATCGGGTGGGAAACCGGTGTTAGGGAGGGTGGAGGCAGAGAGATCGGACTGGAGGAGCTGGAGTTCGATTTGGGTGAGGAGTTCTGGGAGTGTATTTGGTCCGAGGGGCAAGAGATTCGGATTGAACTCGGTGGTGAGCCAATTGTAGCACGCATCCAGCCATTCCTACAAGGTATCGCGGTGAATTTGTTAGCAACTTCTTGTGGCCGGGGGTGAGGGAATGGGAATGACAGTACTGGGTCGACTTGTGGCCTTGGGTATTTTTTGTTCAGCCAGTCAACGACCTCTCGAGGTGCGTGAGCCATATCCTGAATGTGTATCTATCAGAAGCCTATTATGGGATTTCAAGGAATTCGTGTGCTCAGATGCGCCTACCTTTGGACGACGCGTATGGACCTGTATGGACGCGTTCAAGTTTGACGCGACGCGACGCGGTGATCAACGGTCAAAGTTCGCACGGCCACGGGAGATCGGAGGAGCCGCACGTGGCGCGCAGGACGTTCCTCTTCCGCTGCTCGACCGCGTCCGCCACAGGGAATATCGTTATGCCTCCTGCAAATCTATAAAATGCTTTAAAAATGCTGCTCTCTTTCCGTATCCATCACCATCTCATACAACCTAGAGCGTTGTCTATCGCATCCATGTCGACCAGGGCGAGAGCAAGGCCAAAAGCGCTGCGGTTGCCAGTTCCAGACTTGCACAAGACGCTGCAGAAGTATCTTCGTTCTGTAGTGCCACTCTTGCAAGACCAGGAGGCGCGCGGTGGGCCTGCTTTCGATGTAGCCTACAATGAGCGTGTACGGTGGGCGGACGAATTCGAACATGGTCTAGGAGCTGTCTGTCAGCAACGTCTACACGGTGCGCCTTATTCTACGCGCATACATCGGCCTTTCACTAACACCTCGTTCTCAAGAACTCGACAGAGCGTCACCTCATAATTGGCTGGATGACAACATCTGGCTCAAGAAAGCCTACCACGAATGGCGCGCACCACTTCTCGTGAACTCAAACTGGTGGCTCGCTTTTTACAACGATATTTCAGTCCCATCCCATGCTCTCACTTCACCGAAACCAGTGGGAGCAGCGGGCATCACGTCTTGGCAGGTCAGAAGGGCTTCTTGGTTGGTCTATCGCACTCTAGAGTTCAAGGACAAGTTAGAGCAGTATGTATGTTCTCGTCGTTCTCTTTCCAGTTCACAAGTGCTATGTCGATGAACTGACCATTCATTCACCATGGTAGACAAGAGCTGTACCCTGAAACGACAAGGACGGGTACGTGTCTCATAACTCACAATCATCTCATTATAAATGACTGATTTAATACTATATGCAGGTACATGGTTCAGAGAAAACGCCCTCCGCACATTCAACACCTGTCGCGTCCCCCAAGTCGACTGCGATTTCCTCAGCTCCCACCCTCCACCCTCTTCCCCCGATGCCCGTAAAATCGTTGTCATGATCAGAGACTGGTTTTATACCATCGACGCTTACCATCCAGACGGCAAACTCGTCTCGTCGAATGAAATGGAAAAGCGAATACGACACGTCGTGCGAGATGTCGAGACACGTATGCGTGCCGGTGACGCTGCGGTTCCTGTTGGAATACTGAGCTCGGATGAGAGAGATCACTGGGCAAAGGTACGCTCATGCTCAAGAATAGCGCATACATGCGCTAAACTCTCCGCGCATTTATTTGCAGAACCTCGAACACCTACTATCACTGTCTCCGTCCAATCACAAGACCTACACGACCATCCAACAATCTCTATTCGCCCTGTCCCTCGATCACTACACCCTCAACCCCTCTCTATCCCCCCCACCACCATCCACACCTACCTTCTCATCTTCAAACTCGTCATACCTGTCCCCACAGCCATCACCACACACACCGCTCCCCATCGACTCCGCCTCCGAGATCGACTCCCACTTGCACAACATCCGCTCCTCACTCAACGCCCACAACCGTTTCTTCGACAAAGCCTACACTCTCATCGTCGAGTCTAACTCTCGAGCCGGAGCCATGGGCGAACATTCACCTTGTGATGCTTTAGTGCCTAGTGTCGTGGCAGAGTACGCGATCGTACAGGGGATCGAGAGCGAGGCGTTTGATTCGCCTGACCCTGAGGTTGATTTTGCTGATGAGGCTAATGGGAAAGGGGAAGGTTGGGAGAGATTGGAGTGGGTTACGGATGAATATATCGCGAGGGAGTGCGTCGAGGCGGAGAAGAGAGCGAAGGAAATTATCGCGGATTCTGACGATAGTATGCTGTGGTTCGCGGAGTACGGTGCTGACTGGATGAAGTCTATCGGTATGTAACTGTCAACTTTATCCTCCTCTTGCAAACAGGCACTAACTAGCATTCTACGACACGACTATCTTTGCTGGTGCCACATCATTTCACGGTGTGGCGTAATTATAGCCCGACTCTCCCCGGACGCATACATCCAAATGGCACTCCAGCTCGCATGGTACAGATCTAGAGGGACGTTCACCGCGACGTATGAGACCGTGCTCACGAGACTCTTTGACCGTGGCCGGACGGAAACGATCAGGACGCTCACGGCGGATAGTAGAGCATGGGTCCTGGCTATGAACAATGAGTCGTCTTCCGTACGTCCTTTTCGATCTATTGTGTTAGTGAAAAGCCTGTTAACGTTCTGAGTTCTGTGCTGCTTACAGCTCCGCGAACGCTTCGCCCTCCTCCGCCGTGCCATTCAAACCCACACCTCACTCACCCGCGAAGGCGCCACCGGAAAAGGCATAGACCGTCACCTTCTCGGTCTACGACTCATGATGCGTCCCGACGAGGGAGAAAAGTCGGATTTGTTTGAGGACGAGGTGTTTGGGGAGAGCCAGACTTGGAAGTTGAGCACTAGTGGGTTGAGTGCGGGACATTTGTTTAGGGGAACTGGGTGCGTTTTGCCTTCTGAGTTCTGCGATTAGGGTAGGCTACGACTGATGGCGATGCATGTGGCGTGTGGCGATGTGCTTCTAGGTTCGGAGCGGCATACAACGACGGCTACGGGATCAACTGTACGTCCACTTTCTCCTCCATCTACCCTCCTTCGCTCTCCTTCCCTGTTGCCTGTCGTCCGCCCGGCCTAACACTCACCAGACATCCTCTCCTCTGCATTTCCGCCCCGTCCCTTCTGTCCAGACCTCTCCGGCCCCGATATGATCAAATTCGGAATCGAGTCAAAGTACTCATGTCCGCTCACTTCGACCGCGGCGTTCCAGGAGACTATCGTCGCTGCGATGCGGGATATGAAGCTTGTGTGCACGGAGGGTTTGACACTCGCGGATGCGTCTCTTGGGCCTGTGAGTGGTGCTTCTGTGTCGGGGCAGGGACCGATGGCGAGGCTGTAGACTGCTATAGATCAGCACAAGCGTGTAGAGGCCACGAAGAACGATATTGTGTGTTGGTGGTGGCGACGGGGTATACGTGCAAGGCGAATGGTGTCGGGACCTTGCAGTCGGCTCACTGGCGCGGTGTCGATTGCCACTCCTTGATCCTGCACGGTGCACAATGTGCGATTGCGAGTATCTTCGCAATATGTACGCTCTAGACGAGTTACGAAAACATGGATTCAGATTCAAGACTCGGAGTCAAGTTGTTCACAAAGTAGTTGTTAGTACATCCTTCCGGTTTCGGAACCGAAGCATTGGACTTCTCTCGTCTCTGATCTATCCCGTCCCGGTTGCCTTCTCATCCCAAGTCCCTCTATGCCTTGTCACTCATCTCTTCCTCAATATCCTTTATCTCTACCCACCCTTTCTCTCCCCACTCTGCCGCCATCTTCCCGACCAAGGTATCCTTTCCCTTCCCTTCGAGCAAGAACTTCTTATTAGCGCAGATGAACATTCCGCGCTTGCATCGGGTGAGCATGACATTGGTACGGCGTAGGTTATCGAGGAAGCCTGGGTCTTTCGAGCGAACAAGGGAGATGATGATATAGTCATCCTCATTTCCTAGGGAAAGACAGAAGTTGTGAGTTATGGGGACAGCATCAGAGAGCAAGGTGAAGAGTCGGATGGGACTGAATATCATACCTTGGAAAGAGTCGACATTGAAGCACTTATTTTCCCAACCAAGGCCATTGTCCCTCAGAGTCTTCTCTAGAAGGTTGCGCTGTGGGTCATACCTATCAAGTGAAACAGATATTGAGAGTAGATCCAAGACATTTTGGTAGAAGTTGACGTACGGAGTGATGATCTTAAAAGAGACCTCTGCCTCTTGAAGGATCTGAGCTAATGATGCTACAGCCTCTGCTTGCTTGATATTCTGAGCAAATACAGCAGCTTCAGAGATATACCCATGAATCAAGTCATAAATATCACATACCATCCATGATGTCCCATCTTTTTGCTCCTTTCCCTCAGGAATATCAATGAAAAAGCAGGATGGAGTTGTCTTTGGTACACGGTGTTTAGGATTGGAGTTGAGTTTGCCACTGTAGATCTCTGCAGAGATGTAGTCTCCAATCTGAGGAGGCATACGGTCTAATACACCAATGAGGATACAAATGGAAGACTACAATCTTGCCCAACTTACATTGTGTGTCCAAGAACTTTGCTCTCTCGCGTAAGTGAGGCATTTCAAAGATACTTTGTAGGTTGCCGATATCTTCTTGTCCATAAGGTGGAACTAAATATGCAGGTCAGTATGTGTGATAATAGCTGAAGGACAAAAATATGCCTACGTTGCTTGTCATCTCCGATGAATGAAAGGTTTCGAATTTTTTTGCCAAAAGTGTTGAGCATGGGGAAGTAGTCACCAACAGTAATCTGACTGGCCTCATCAATCAAGATGCTGATGGGAGGAACAACCTTGGTGAATCCAAGGTCAGCGAGACGGGGGTTGGAGATCATGGAAAGGGTGCATAAGATGACTTGGGAAGATCCAAGTTCTCGCTCAACAGCAGCAGGTGATTTTGGCCACTTGTCTGAGGGAAGGATCTTATTCTGGATTTTTCTATAGAGATGCTCGTGCCTATACAATAGAGTTAGACAAGAGTTGAGTTGAGGAAAAATTCAGATTGCAAAGTTGAGACAAACCAGTCGAAGTGAAAGTCAGCTGAAACCAGTAATCTCCAGTCCTCAAACCCAACATCCATTAGCTTCTCTGCTATGTTCTTAACCGCCACATTAGACTGTGCCATCAGCCAGATGCCCTTCTGCCCTGCTTCAATAGCAGACAAGACATAGGTTGCAATGACAGAGGTCTTTCCAGTCCTACAGATATATTACGAATCAATTTAAGCATACACAAACTATAGTGTAGTATAAATTAGGAGGACATACCCTGGAGGGCCTTGAATAATGGTAATCTTATCCTTTGCAGCAGTAGATAGCATGGATGTGATAGCGTCATTTTGGGAAGGATTTATAGGGTACTGAGGATTTTCAAAAGGAGTAGCAGATGTAGTAGAAGAAGTGGTTGGCGGGGCAGTGTCCTCTGGCCATGGAGCTTTATCAGGTAAGTCCCAGATATGATCAATCCATGGATTATCGAAGCCTGTCTTCCTTTGCAGCATAAGAAGAATATCCTCAGCAAGTTGAGCCTGTGCATGAGTGGGTGTAGAGCGGCTATGGCTGCTGATAGCAGTGACCACCTTCCCATCAAGGGAGAGATTATCCTGGAACTTCATAGTAGCCTGTCTGCCTTCAACATTGGTAGACATGGCTGAGGTAGTGAAGGTACCATGCTCAGTCTGAATGCGAACAGTCTATCAAAGGAGTATCACCTCAATGAGTGTGATTTATAAGAGATTAAAGAGTGTCTTACCGAGTTTGAGTCTTTATGCATCCGGGTTTGGAAGCGAGAATTCTGTGCCCGTAGCTTATGCTTTTTCTGGTCCCATTCGGCACTGGAGAAATCATTGGAAACAGTAGAAGGGTCCATAGCTGCAAGGAGATGGATGTCTGAAGCAAGCTTCTCCAAGAGTGCAAGGTGCTATAGGATATAATAGAGAACATATAAGTACACAGTTCAAATGTGTGCAGTAAGGCCAGTGCGTACAGGTTCACTTAGCTTCTTGGTATCAATCTTTGGTGTATCAGGGCTGCGTGTAGCCTGCATGACCTCAAGATGTCCCATGTATGCGGAAACCCATGCTCTTTGAACTAGGTCCTGAGGACGTCTAGGATTGTACTCCTTTTGTTTGAAGAGAGCAGATATATTGTCTGCATTAAGCTCAGTATCATCGCCTAAAGCAAATCGGATGGATGCTAGGGGTATTCGAGAAGAGACAGGTAACACAGATTGAATGTCAATTCCAGAATTGATGTGAATGCCATAGTGCATATGAAGCAAGAGGCTCAGAGGTCCGAGGTCAAATCCATAGAGATGCTGTCGGGCTCGACAAAGAATAGTCCGCTTGAGACCATCTCGAATCTTCTGAACTTTGTCTGTAATCTTAGGACTGAGCTCGATGATGAGGACATGTGCAAATTCGGGTTTGTCCCCCGGGATAGAGTTCACAGCAAGGGCTAGAACGGCAAGAGAGCGGTTGGCCTGCGTGTGTGCGCCGGTGATTCCGACACAATGCAGAAAGTTCTTAGGATCATCGGTATGAAACAACCAACAGAGATGGTTTGGGTCAAGGTCTGTCTCGCGAATAGCGAGAGCAGAGATATTGGGCGTGTAGAGATTGATGATATTTTGCTGCACGGTGATCGTGTCAAGCTTATTCGGTGAGGGCTGCGTCATGTCGCAGAGACGAGCTTGGTGAGCACGCGAACCAGGTGCTCGGATTGAGAATGGGTCAAAATCGGGACTTGATCGGGACTGTTGAAGATGGCGGGGAAGAGGAACAAGATGCTGTTCGACGCAATCATATATTTAGCGCCAGAGTGGACAGACAGTCACAACAGATATCAAGCACGCACGAATGGATCTCGGATGCCTCTGATTTTCACTTGAAGCTGATGGCAGAATTCAAATCGGGCCTACGCGGCGGGTGGCGCGCCACACACGACCTGAGCGAAATGGTTGAACATTGATTGAACATATATTAGAGGAGGATCAGTTAAAATCAGACGTACGATGGCGACAAGAGTTGTCTTCACAAGTTTCAAGATGCGACGAGCTCGAAGACTGAGCAGATTGCCTGATAGCTCGACATCGATTGCGATAGATATGGTGGCGAGACGTAGCGAGCAATTCAAAAAGCAAAAGACGCGTAAGAGATCAAGATTTCTAGACAACTCTATGACAGTTGACTTACGATTGATGGCTGCGGGGGGAAAAGGCGATGCTGATGGACAAGATGGGCGGGGTGAGCGGCGAGCACAACTGGAGGTGGAAGAGAGAGACGGAGAGGCCCGGGGAACTCCGGGCTGGCACAAAGCCTTCGAAGCCCAAGTCGTGCACGCCACTTAAATTATATCCTCGTACACTAACGAATGGGAGGGCGAGGAATCGGAGAACGCTCGCCTGCATGTAATACAACTACCATCACAATGTCGCACCCATCGGATTCGAGTAGAGAAAGAACGACAGTCTAACAATGTACTCCGGAGTCGCGACGTATGTCAGTCTAGAATCTACCCATCCAGACATCCTGTACCGACAGCCACGCTCTATGGCCACACTCCTTCGCTAACTTTCCAGCAAGAGAAGCCGATCCAGGACCTTCAAGGAAGGCACGATTCGAACAGATGGTCATACTTTGTTTGCATCTCGAGAGCATAACATTGGACCGCCGCAGGTCGCGCAAGAAGCCTAACTTCTCCGTCCGTACGAGTGAAATGATGATATGGTCGCTCTCGTTTCCTGAAGGTAATGAAATCAGCGCACGGCACGACATGCTATGGTGCAAGCGTAAAAAATGCGTACCTTGAAAAGCGTCGACGTTGAAGACTCTGTCCCCGCACGGAATATCCGCTCGCCGAAGAGACGTTTCGATTAGATTGCGTTGGGCATCATATCTACCAGAACGAAGGTCAACCCTTAGTCAAGTAGAGACACCAAGAAGATGTACGCACGGTGTTATAATGCGGAAGGTTTTGCCCTCGCCATCATACCTTTGGGCTATGCGAACGGCGATATGGCATTCTTCCTTGTTCTATTCAGATATGGTCAGCTCGTGCTTCCTAGCCCGTGTATGGCTGCTACGTACGATCCAGCTATGTCCATCTTTCTCTTCCTTACCCTTTTGGACGTCGATAAATCGGCAGGCACTCGCAGATGCTATAGGATGTTCAGTCTTCAATTTACCATCGTAAACGTGGCGAGAAATGAACGCCCCGACGACCCTCGGCATGCGATCTGAAGAAGGCGATGAGTCAGTCTGGAGTCTTATGAGGACGAGACGAGAAGAGACGTGCATTGTACTGCAAGAAGCTTGGCCTTTGATCGCAAGCGAGCGATCTCGAATACGCTCTGAAGCCCAGGTATATTCTCTTGTCCATAGGGCGGTACTACGCATAGAAATTAAGCGGCACTCGTAAAAAAAAGAAGGAAAAAAAAAGTCAGCGTACACTGCTTATCATCGCCGATAAACACCAACTTCGACACTGTGGTCTTGAACAGGTGTACTAGCGGTACGTAGTTACCGATCTCGATTTGGCTAGCTTCGTCAACGATGACAGTTTCGACAGGGACCACGGTGGTGAATACGGAGCACTTTGGGTTCGACAGCATGCTCAGTGTACAGAGTATGACCTTGGCACCTTCGAGCTTGGACTCAGCATCCGACGTAGTCTTCGGGAACTTGTCGGAAACAATAATTTTAGGCCCAATCTTCTCGTATAGATGTTCATGCCTAGAGCGAGAGTACGTTGATGAGGACTTGCGGATATCATTATACAAGCCGACCCACCAATCAAAGTGAAAATCGTGCGAAATCAGTAACCTGAAATCCAGAAATCCCACAACCGCCAGCTTCTCCGCGATGTTCTTCACGGCAACGTTAGATTGAGCGACGAGATATATCGTCCGTCGAGAGTCGCCTGCTCGAATGCGCTGAACCGATTCTGCGATTACGGTTGTCTTGCCAGTTCCCGGGGGACCCTGCACCAGACAGACTCGATCCCGAGCACCGGACGACAGTATGACCTGCACAGCGGACTCCTGGGACGAGTTGAGTGTGCGGAAGGAGGCGCGCGCCGCCAGAACCGGAAGAGGATGGAGTTTTGGGGCAGTTTTCCAGCTCCAAGTCGTTTCTGGGAACCAAATCGCTCGGAAGAACGGCAATTCGCAAAGGGAAATTTTGCCAAGGAAGGCGCCTCGAACAATGTCCTGACGTTCCGTTTCTGCGAGAGTGAGCGGGGCTTTGCCAATGGTCACAGCGGATCGTAATTTAGAGCCTGTGGCGACGCCCTCAGGGACAACAAGTGCCGCCCCTTTGCCTTTGACATGTTTGGTGTATGCATTTCGTTGACACTTGCCATCGGCATGACTGAACGTCAGGCGGAGCTTTTGTTAAGCAGTCAGAAAACCGAGACTTCATACAAGGGTCAAGACGGCTACCTGAGTATCCCGGCGAATACGTGACTTGTAGCGTTTGGAAGTTACATGGAATACTCCACCTTTCTGGACGACCGTACGCTTTACATCGTTCGCAGTGACATTCGGTTTCAGTGCATCCAGTAAATGGGCGTCTCGATGAAGTTTTGACAAAGCCTTGAAAGCCTTGTAATGAAATGTTAGGTCAGGAACAATGAGTTAGGATGAATGCAGCGACACGAGGATACCTGGGGATTGAATAAACCGACATTCACGCGAGGGCACAACCCAGTCAGAGTCTCCCGATTCGTCCGAGAGGCAATGCGACAGGATATCCAAGCTCGCAAAGCCACTCGCCAAGGACTGCCAGTCTCTTGCTTCTCGTCTTTGTACGCAGATTTAGGGATGTGATAATCGATATCCCACTCGCCACATATAGCCTTGACAAAAGAGTGATCTGATGCGTGCTCGTCGGTATCAAGAGACCAGAGGTCTATCAGATCTCCGACATGCAAGTCCATATCAAGGTGGAGTGCAGTGGCAACACGATCTGCATGCAGCGAGTAGCGAGACAGTCTAGGATTTGACAGTATGTCTGAGACGACAGTAGGGATGGTGGGGCGTCGATGTGTCTGTCGTCGCTGTTTGGTAGGAAGATTGATGATGAGGACATGGGTGGCGGAGGCAAAAGCCAGAGCAAACAGAGCGCAGTGACTGCCGTACGCCGGAGCGACGCCGACGAAACCATTCTGCACGGTAGCCATGAAATCTCGGGCAGCCCTTTTACTGAGAGAGTTGGCGTGATGTACGACGACATGGATAGAGGAGGGTTCGTCTTTGAAGACGGTCTGCTGGTAGGTGAAGGACTGATCTGACATACTAGGCCTTCGTGGAGGAGTAATGGCTAGAGAACTGGACGGCGTGGTGGGGCTCAGGTATGGGCGTCGAGGATGTCAGAGGCGCCAGACATAAATGCGAGAAGCACAGCAGGATCGTACGGCATGTCAAGAACAAAGATAGAATACGGTGCCACATAACTTAGAACACATGAGAGCGTTGATCATGTTCAAAGGATAACCTGATTTGGCTGAGCAAATGCTCGCTGAGACCGCGCGTGGAGGTAGATGTCGGTCCTCTGCCCTGCATGTGTGAACGGTTAGCGATATAAGCTTGTTTTGTATCGTTGATGAGTGAGCGAGGCTAGCCTCCCAAAGCAAAATAGCTAATCGTTCAACGCGAGGATCACCAGTGAAGCTCAAGGAGGTAGTTCGACGCTACGCCACCGCCCACCGGACGTCGAACCGTTGAAGCTGTGTGACTGTAACAGGGAGGTGACGAAGGAGGACGAGGTGACCATCGTGACGCTCCGTCCTGCTCCGTCACCCGCTCCGCTCGCTCTCAGTCGCTCGTTCTTTGCGATACGTCAACTCTTTCTCTAACATACTGTTCAATGTTCTTCTCCAGGATCACATCAGTAGTCTTGTCGGTGTTGGTATAACTGTGTAACTTGTGCTGGTCACCACTTTATTCGGTATTCGACCAATGAGGATCGAGGGCGAAAATGGTTCGCCAGGAGGCCGCCACTGTAGTCCTCTACACCGCGTGTTCTCTAATCTCTATGGACTGGTTGGAACGCGGCTAAGTTGCATTATTTGAGTCACTTCTGTCCTACAGGAATAACCTCGACTTAAAATCTGGCCGAAGGATGCACATCGTCAAATTATGCCGTTCTTCCTAACCGAGGAGTCACATACGTAGTAATGAAGCTAAGGACCTACTCGAGTGCAGCCCACGGGATGAAGATGAGTTTTATCTCATCTATTCAAGGGGCACGTAGCTCTACAACGTGAGGTCCTTACGGGTCTCATATACGTGCTACATAGAGCCTCGAACCCCCCCATTGTCTCCGAATAATCAAGAGTCATACACGTTCATACTCTCTCAGTCACTCTCCATTGTCGCTGCGACCCTCATGAGACCCCCATTTTGTCTCCTTCGAACTCTATCTCGGGCCACCTCACTATCATCATCACATACATCTGTCATGTCCATTCCCCTTCGCGATAGGCTCCCACCTCCACGACATCCTCTCCTCACTTGACGCCCACATCTGTTCCTTACAACTTCACTCTTGTCATCGAGTGCCACTCTCAAATATTTGCCTTGTGGCGCCTCGGTGTCCAGCGTCCTGACGGCGCATTTCGCGATTATCTAGGAAATTGAGAGGACGGCATTCGAATCGCCTGATGATTCCGTTAGTTTTGTGAGTGCGGCCGGTAGTGCTGAGCAGTCAGGTGGATAAGTGAGAAGGAGGGAGGGTTAGGAAAGATTGAAGGGTGACGACTGAGTGAAGAGAAGAGAAGAGAGCGAAGGGGCTTTTTTGACAATTCCGACGATAGTATTTTGTGGTTTACGGGGTACAGTGCTTACTGGATGGAATCCATCGGTATGTCATCCTGATTCTTTTGACCTTTCGAATGCAGACTAACTTGCATCTTAATATTCTCTTTTGCTATTCCTTGCTGATGCCACATTATTTCGCTGTGTGGCTTGATCTTGACCGATTCTTTTCGAAAACATACACGCAACTGGCACTGCAGCCCGCATGCCACGGAACCCACGGGCCCGCGACCGCGACCGTCGCACCACACTGCGCTGCGAGGCTCTTCGAGTATGGACGAACAGAGACGTTCAGCCTGCTCATGGCGTTCAACAAAACCCCGGGTACTCGCTATGGGTAATGAGCGTGTTCTGTATGTCCTTCTCGCCTTGTTCTTGCCCTCCAGCATGAACTAACATAACCTCGTGTTTCTCGCCTTCAGTCGCTCGTAGCTTCATTAACGCTTCGCACTCCACCGCGCCATCCAAATTTGAAGCTCGCTCACGCGAAAAGGCCCGGGAAGGCCCCCGGCAGAAACGTTGACCGTCACCTCGGACTGCGACTGACGATGTCTCCTGACAAAGGAAGAAGTCAGCGTTGTTCGAGAATGCGTTGTTCAGTAAGAGCTATACATGCATACCGAGCACGACACCTTTGCTCAGGGGACCTAGGTACGTCTTGTCTCTCAGAGATTTCCGATAACTAAGCTAAAAGTGATGCTGATTGTGTGGGATTCGTCTCATTTGTGGCTTGTGGCGTATGACGCGACATGGTTGTATGTTCGAAGCCGCCTCCAACGCTCTGCTACGTCTGCTACGGACTCAGCTCTACATCCGCTCTCCTCTCCCTTCTTCTCTCCCTCACTTTTCTATGCCCGATCTTACACTCGCCACTCCAATCTCACCGCATTCCTTCAATACAGACCACTGTGACTCCGACGTGAACCAACTCGGTATGAAGCCGACGCATTCGTGTCCGCTCACTTCGACCGCAGTGTTTGAGGAGGCCCATATGCTAAGGGTTCGTTGCTAGCGGATGTCCGTGTTGGCTCCGTAAGTAGCGCTTCCGTGGCAGTGGTCAATGGCGAGGCTATAGAGTCTGGATGAGAGCGCAAAAGGATCCAAGAAGAACAGTACATGTTTTGAGTGACAGGGACACATCATGACCAGCGTGAGGCAGGGGTGGCGCCAACTTTTGCAATCTGCTTGTGATGTGGTCTGCCGCTCTGTGATCCTGAGACTCGTATATGATGCACAATGTGCACTCCTGATTCTAAGTCAGCTACAAAAGCAAGGGATTCAGATTTAAGAGTTAAGTCATCCGAAGAGTATTAGTACATCCTTCCGATCTGAAAACCAGAGCATTAGACTTCTTTCTCCGCTGTTCTATTATCCTTAGTTCCTCTCCCATCCCAAGTCCCTCTGTGCCCTTTCTCTTCATCCTCTAGATTGCAACCTTCCCGTCCTCTACATCCTTTATTTCCACCCATCCCTTCTCTCCCCACTCTGCCGCCATCTTCCCAACCAAGGTATTCTTTCCTTTCCCTTCAATCAAGAACTTCTTGTTGGCACAGATGAACATTCCACGCTTGCACCGTGTGAGCATGACATTGGTACGCCGTAGGTTGTCAAGGAAGCCAGGCTCTTTCGAGCGGACAAGTGAGATGATGATGTAGTCATCCTCATTTCCTAGGGGTAGAGTATGCAATATCAGTTATAGATAGAGAAAGTCAAGAAGTGGAGAGGGTATCATACCTTGGAAAGAGTCAACATTAAAGCACTTGTTTTCCCAGCCAAGGCCATTATCCCTTAGGGTCTTCTCTAGAAGGTTGCGCTGCGCATCATATCTATCAAGCAAAAGAGATATTGAGAGTGTTTCCAAGATTTTTTGATGAAAGTTTACGTACGGAGTGATGATCTTAAAAGAAACCTCTGCCACTTGCAGAATCTGAGCTAATGATGCTACAGCCTCCGCTTGCTTGATGTTCTAGAAAAATGCAACAGCTTTAGAAATATATACATCAGTCAAATCATAAAGGTAACTTACTACCCATGACTTCCCATCTTTCTGCTCCTTTCCCTCAGGAATATCAATGAAAAAGCAGGATGGAGTTGTCCTTGGTACACAGTGTTTAGGATTGGAGTTGAGTTTGCCACCGTAGATCTCTGCAGAGATGTAGTCTCCAATCTGAGGAGGCATACGGTCTGACACGCCAATAAGCACAAGAATTGAAGATTACATCCACATCCAACTTACATTGTGTACCCAGGAATTTTGCTTTCTCTCGTAAGTGAGCCATTTCAAAGATACTTTGTAGGTCACCAATATCTTCCTGTCCATAAGGTGGAACTGAATATCCAGATCAATATATGTGATAGCATTCAAAGGACACAGAGATGCCTACGTTGCTTGTCATCTCCAATGAATGAAAGGTTTTGGATTTTTTTGCCAAAAGTGTTGAGCATGGGGAAGTAGTCCCCAACAGTAATCTGACTAGCCTCATCGATCAAGATGCTGATGGGAGGAACGACCTTGGTGAATCCAAGGTCAGAGAGACGGGGATTGGAGATCATGGAAAGAGTGCATAAGATGACTTGGGAGGATCCAAGGGACCTCTCAACAGCGGCTGGTGATTTAGGCCACTGATCCGAGGGAAGGATCTTATTCTGGATTTTTCTGTAGAGATGTTCATGCCTGTATAAAAGAAGAGTTATACAAGAGTTGAGTTGATAAGCAAGTCAGATTGCAAAGCTGGCAAGACAAACCAGTCAAAGTGAAAGTCAGCTGAAACCAGTAATCTCCAGTCCTCAAACCCAACATCCAGTAGCTTCTCTGCTATGTTCTTTACCGCCACATTAGACTGTGCCATCAGCCAAATACCCTTCTGCCCTGCTTTAATAGCAGACAAGACATAGGTTGCGATGACAGAGGTCTTTCCAGTCCTAGAGATAGATTGAAATTAATTTGAGCATAAACAAGATGTGGTGTAGCAGAGATTGTAAGGACATACCCTGGAGGGCCTTGAATAATTGTGATCTTATCTTCTGGAGCAGTAGATAGCATGGATATGATAGCATCATTTTGGGAAGAGTTTATGGGGTACTGCAGATTTTCGAAGGGAGAGGCAGATGTGGAAGGAGTTGCTAACAAGGCAATGTCCTCTGGCCATGGGGCTTTGTCAGGCAAGTCCCAGATGTGATCAATCCATGGATTGTCAAAGCCTCTCCTTCTTTGCAGCACAAGAAGAATATCCTCAGCAAGTTTAGCCTGTGCATAGGTAGGTGTAGAGCGGCTCTGGCTGCTTATAGCAGTGACCACCTTCCCACCAAGGGAGAGATTATCCTGGAATTTCATAGTAGCATGTCTTCCTTTGACTTTGGTAGACACTGCAGATGTAGCAAAGGTACCATATTCAGTCTGGACCTGAACAGTCTATCAAGGAAGAATCACTTCAACGATTGTGCCAATTTAGAGATTAAAAGGAGTCTTACTGAGTTTGAGTCATTATACATCCGGGTTTGGAAACGAGAATTCTGAGTGTTCAACCTATGCTTCCTTGGATCCCATTTGGTCTGAGAGAAATCATTGAAAACAGTAGAAGGGTCCATAGCTGTGATGAGGTGGTCATCTGAAGCAAGCTTCTCTAAAAGTGCCAGATGCTACAGGATATAATTAAAGATAGATGAGCATGCAGTTTGAACGTATATAATGAAGTCACTACATACAGGTTGGCTTAATATCTGAGTGTTGATCTTTGGTGCATCAGGGCTGCGTGTAGCCTGCATAACCTCAAGATTTCCCATATATGCAGAGACCCATGCTCTCTGGGCCACATCCTGGGGACGTCTGGGATTGTACTCCTTTTGTTTGAAGAGAGCAGATATATTGTTTGCATCGAGCTCAATATCGCCTCCCAATGCATATTGGATAGAAGCAAGGGGTATACGAGAAATGATAGGCAATGCAGATTGAATGTCAACCCCAGAGGTAAGGTGCATGTCATAGTGCATATGGAGCAAAAGGCTCAGAGGTCCGAGGTCAAATCCATAGAGGTTCGGTTGCTGTCGGATACGGCAAAGGACATTCCGCTTTAGACCAGCCCGAATCTTTGTAACTTTGTCCGTAATCTCAGGACTAAGCTCGATGATGAGGACATGTGCAAATTCAGGCTTGTCCCCTGGGTCAGAGTTCACTGCGAGAGCCAGGACAGAGAGATGGTTGGATTCACTGTATGCGCCGGCGATGCCGACACAATTCCCAAGATCTCCGATATCATCTTTACCGAATAGCCATCTGAGATGTTTCGGAGTGAAGTCAGCTTCACGGACGGTGATAACAGTGATATCAGGAGTCTTAAGCTGAATGATGTTCTGTTGCACGATGGTCGTGCGCGGAAACGGTTGCGTCATGTTGCGACGAGCTTGGCCAGAATGCGAGGAGTGCGAACTAAGTAGGTGCTCGGATCGAAGGTGAATGCGAACGAGGAGTATCGGAGATGGTGAGGGAGGGGAGCGAGCTGCTCTTTGTCGCGATCCAACGGTTAGCATTATCAAGAACAGATAACCACAGCCGATATCAGGCACGCACAAATGAAACTTGAATGCCTCCAACTCTCGCTTGATGGCAGCCTGGTTCGACCCGATGGGTGGCGAGTGGCGCGCCGCGTACAGCCTGAACGAAGTGATTGAACATAGAGCAGAGAATGATCAACTGAGATCAGACGTACGATGGCAACAAGCGTCGTGTTCACAAGTCTCTAGATCCGCTGAGCACGAAGACCTGAACAGACAACCTGACAGTTCGATATCGATGACGATACAATATGGTGGCGAGGGAAAACACGACGTAGCGACAAATTGAAAGGCAAAGACGCATAAGAGATCAAGACTTCGACGACATCTGCATGATAGCTGACTTACGATTGACATCGAAAACGCGATGCTAATGACCAAGATGGGCAGGACGAACAGCGAGCGCAGCGATGATGGAAGAGAGAGACAGAGGGCCTGGAAAATGCCGGGGACAAAGAGTGGCACAAAAGGGCACAAAGCCTTCGTCGAAGCTACTTACCACGCCACCCGCGTCTCCCCAAAGAAAATCCTAACGCGAACGTCGTTCAGGACACGTAGAGCTCGGCTAATGGTCTCATACGAGATCTATACAGATGTGCAACAAGAATATACGTAGAATCTTTCATGATGCCCCTCAGACAGGGACCCCTCTAGCACCCACGAGGAAGGAGCGAATGCCAGACAGTCTACAATCGACCCATTCTGACATCCAGTACCGAGAACCAACCTTCATCACCGCACTCCTTGGATAACTTTCCAGCGAGCGAATCGGCTCCTACTCCGTCGAGGAAGGTCCGGTTCGAACATATTGTCATGCTCTTTTTGCAACGCGAAAGCATGACATTGGAACGACGCCAGTTGCGCAAAAAGCCCAGCTTCTGGGTCCGAACAAGCGAGATGATTATATGGTCGCCTTCGTTGCCTACGTGCACACGTGTTGCGGGTCAGCTCACAGGCCCGGAGCCTATGTGCGGGGAACGTACCTTGGAAGGCATCGACGTTAAAGACTCCATCCTCCCACGAAAGATTCGCAGCCTTGAGAGAGTTTTCGATGAGGTTCCGTTGCGCATCATATCTAGGTATCATAAACCATTAGCTGAGCTTGTGAGCCTGCACACGGCGCACATACGGGGTTATGACTCGGTACGATTTGCCCTTCTTCGTGAACTCAGCGGCAAGGCGTAGGATAATATCGACCTCTTCTTTATTCTGTGCAACAACAATGTCATTTTTCAAGGAGAGGACAGAGACAAGAAAGCGCGACTACTCACGATCCAGCTATGACCCTTTTTTTCTTCAACACCTTTGATGACATTCACGAAGCGGCAAGCCTTACGAGTCACTATCGAATGTACGGTCTTCAGTTTACGATCGTAGACATGTCGAGAGATGAAATCGCCGATGAACTTCGGCATGCGGTCTGTTAAGAACTCGTCAGTAAGCTTTAAATCAAGAGAAGGTAGCCTTACACTGTGTATCGAGGAAAATGGCCTGTTGACGAAGATGTGTAATCTCGAAGACGCTTTGTAGCGTAGGGATGTCCTCCTGTCCGAATGGAGGTACTAGAACAATAACAGTGAGTCGATCAAGAAGGGGTCGAAACGAGAGGTGAACTTACGCTGCTTATCATCCCCGATGAGCACAAGCTTCGCCAGAGTGGACTGGAAGTGGTGAATAAGAGGGAGATAACATCCAATTTCGATCTGGCTAGCTTCATCGACTATGGCCGCCTCGACAGGAACCACTCCAGTAAAGACCGGTAGCTTTGGGTTGGAGAGCATACTAATCGTGCAGAGAATGACCTTCGCGCCGCCCATTAGCCTCTCGGCTTCCAGCTTGGTCCCAGGAAACTCGTCCGAGCGGACGACGTTCGGGATGATCTGCTCATATAGATGTTCATGCCTAGAATGGGTTGTTAATTGACATTCTTGACCAGGCGATGACTGAGAGTGTAAATGACTCACCAATCGAAATGAAACTCGTGTGATACGAGGAGCCGGAAAGCCAGAAACCCCACGTCCGCCAATTTCTCCGCGATGTTCTTCACCGCTACATTCGACTGGGCTATGAGATAGACGCTACGGCGCGGGTCGCCAACCCGTATTTTCTGAACGGACTCCGCGATCACCGTCGTCTTCCCGGTACCCGGCGGCCCCTGCACCAGGCAGATCCTGTCGGCGGGCTCAGTGGACAAGATGGCCCTCACAGCGAGCTCCTGAGAAGTGTTCAAAGGATGTTTTGACGTTTGCGCACCCGCACCGTTGAGCGGCCGAAGAGTAGGTGTTTTCGCCCAGTCGACAGCGTCATGAGAAACCCAGATAGCCTGGAAGAACGGGATGTCGTCCAAGAACAGCTGGGCTAAGAAAGCACGGCGAACAATGTCGTGTCTTTGACCTTCGGCAGTCGTAGGCGTGTCCTTCCCGATGGTATTCGCGGAGTAGATCTTCGTCCCCTCGCTGACACCTTGTATGGCGATCTCAGCCAGTCGTCCGTCCACACCCCTCACCCTGCCACTTCGAGTAACAGTCTTCCCGTCCACCCGGAGCTTCATGTGAAGGATCTAACAAAAGCTTAGTCGAATGGCATGCAGAGAAGAGATAATGGACCAAATACTTACACCAGAATCTGTTGCGCGGATGCGCGACTTATATCGTGTGGAGGTCAATTCAAGGTTACCGTTACGGTGTTTAACTTCGCCTTTGACGTCGTTCTCCACGACCGTGGGCTTCAGGGCATCGAGCTTGTCGGCGTCACGAAGAAGTTTGGCTAATCGTTGGAGGTCCTACGAGGAAGAATTCAGGTGAGCGGTGAACTCCGTCGTAGGTCAGTGCACGTACCATTTCAGGAAGCACACTAAGATCAAGCATCGGGCACGCCGAACTGTTCCTCGTATCAACAGAAGCAATATGGCAGGACATCCAAGCTCGTAGGGCGGCGCGCTTGGGCCACCCCGCTTCACGTTTCTCATCCTTGTATACGTTTCTAGCGCTAGGGAGGATGTTCTGTTGTCCAAGAATAGTGCACAGAAAAGCGTAATCTGTGGGTTTTTTATGAGCTAAGGACCACAGGTCGACGAGCGTCCCGGCCTTAAACCCAAGATCTAAAAACAAGCCAGCGGCGATACGTTCCGGATGTAGAGCGTATCTGGTGTACGCAGGATTACAGAGCATATTAACAAGGGAAGCGAGACGATGTGATGGTGTGCGCGTATTGCCATGATTATGCTTTGACGGGAGTTTGACAAGAAGTATTTGGGTGGAGGATGCAAAAGCGAGGGTCTGTAACGCGCAATGAGGGCCAAAGGCGGGTGCCACCCCGATGATGCCATTCTGGACGGTCTGGAGGAAGTCCTGGAAGACCTGCTCCGTCAAAGAGCTCTGATCGCACACGACCACAGGGAGATGCGAGGGGCCTCCCTTCAGAATTGCCTGCTGAACGGTTAATATTTCGCAAGGCATGCGGCGAGGGAGGACAAGTGGTGAGAGTGATTGAGGAAGGTGAAGTGGGGGATAGGACGTACTGAGATTTATATGGCAGAATCAAGCGATGATCCTCAACGCCATTAAGCAGCATACACGCTGAGACAGCGCCACCGAAATACAAGAAAGAAGGACAAAAGACGACCTAATCAAACAGTGCGAGTGCTTGTGGCGGGGCGCTGGCGAATGGTATAAGGCATACAAACAGGTCTGGAACAGTACTATAGCAACGGAGTGGACAGAACAAGTGCCAGGTTACCTCCTTCCGCCCTGACGTCAAGAGACGGAGCCTGCGACGTGAACTAATACAACGAAAGGCAAAATTGGGGTGAAGCTCAACACCGTCAACGACAAGCAGCGCCACGCTGCGTGGCGCCTGCTGAAGGGGGTGACTGAACGTGACTGTCGTAACAGCTTTGTCACCAACACGTTCTCCTTTTGACCTATTTCGACTCTCTCCCTGAACATTATTCTCCTCTATGGCGACACCAGTCATTGTTGGCGTCGGTGCAATTGCTGCAGCTCTTGCCGGTCGTCACTTTATTCGGAATGCTGGAAGAGGAGCGGCAGATCAATGGGTGAAGGGAGGATTCAAGGCGAAGATGGATCGCAAGGAGGCCATTGCCATCCTTGGCCTCAAGTGAGTACCTTTCTTATGGGTTAGGTGGTTTCTGCTCAATCAAATTGCTTATGTCCACTAGAGAGGGACCTCAGCTGAAGACCCGGCTGAAGGATGCACATCGTCAAATCATGCTAGCAAATCATCCTGACCGAGGAGGAGCCCCATACTTAGCTAGTAAAATCAACGAAGCTAAGGATCTCCTCGAGCGCGAGCTCAAGGGACGATGACGAAGTCTTTACCTTACTTTCTCAGTCGGTACGTGGCTCTGCAACTCAATGGTCCTCATGAGTCTCATATCGGAGCTAGGGCGCTCTATTTATCTTTGTTCTTCATGTGTAGTTATCACACTTGCCTATATTACATCCACGACTCTTGCAGAATCCCTTCCTCGCAGCAACCGTCCCGTTCACGAACATCTTATCCTGCCATAAGGCGTCGAAGATCCCTCAACACCCTTAATATCGGCTTTCTTTTCACCAGGTCAACGGGATGTGCGGAAACGTTCATCATCCCATGGCCAGATCCCCTTGGAGCTTTGCACGCGGCGGACCCATGTCAGTCCACGATTGCTGAGGGCGTATAATTACTCCTAAGTCGTCTTTTACTGCCGTGCGAATCCATGCGCCAGAGGAGAGGTACGTTCAACAAGTTCACCATTGGCGTATAAATCGACGTTGCATGACTACAGAGTCGTGAAGTGCAAACGCGGTCGTGCCTCCCTTACTCAGTTGTGATATACCCTCATGTCAGCTTTACTATTTCTTTGGGTGGTGCCACAGATGACGCTCTACGTAGCCCGAAGGATGGAGTAAGAACGAATGATCATATCGTGAGTGTGTTGCATCCTCGTGCTCGCTATGAAAGCGCTAGGAGCTATGTTTGATGCATGTCGCGCCTCCAGGACCACGCTCGAAATAAGAAAGTCGACATCGTCCCACCGCTTCCCACCGCACATCGGTCTTCGGTCGGGAAGCTCATGTCACTCTGCTATAGTGGTGCTCTGAATCATGCACTAGGTACCCTTCGAGAATCATCGTCCTCGGGCAGCAGGTTCTCAGGTGCTCTCAAGAGCGTTCTATGCAGCTATGTATCGCTGTCGAGAGTCGGCAATGGGTCGGCGTTCTCGTTGCGTCATATCGTTCTGCTTTGATGAAGTAACCAGTTTCTTCTCGCCGATGTCGACAAGGCGCAATAGCACTGAAGCGATAGCTCACGCCGAAAGCAAGTTATACGATACCTCGGCCTCACCCTCCTAACTCCAGCGCTCCAAACATCATGTTCGACCGAGCCCTAGTGCGGTTACGCACGCAGACATACGGCTCGGACTGCATTAATTTGGGCTGCCGATGCTGAAATGTTGGCCTCATCTCACCACACATGCAATGTATGTATCACGGTATGTGATTGTTGATGAATCTTGAACATGTCTCAACGAGCCCGAATTTGGTTCGGATACCGGGTCTCGAGCTATACCGAATATGCATGGATGGCCCAATATATGTGGACCTACAAGCTTTCTCCTGTCGTCCTGTCATTTTACCTCCCTTCGCCTCCACTGCCTCCAAGCTCTATCATCTCGCCCCTATAAACATGAACCAGAAGTGTATCCTCGTTCTTGGAGCGACTGGTGCTCAAGGCCTAGCCGTTGTCGACGCTCTGCTTGCTCCTGCCCCCGATGAATCTTCCTCTCCGTACAAAATCAGAGCCCTCACCCGCGATCCGTCCAGCAAACGTGCACAAGACCTAAAGTCAAAGGGTGTCGAACTCGTATTAGGTCTGTCAACCCCTTTCGGCTGTTTCCACTTTTAGGTCGTGTTTTGACAAAGTGATACCCGTTTCATCCTTTCGTTCTTGGTTGCTGCGTACGGTGGCCCGGGTATGAAGGCAACACTGATGATTTGGCTTCAGTCGAGACCGCCATGCGTGGCGTCTATGGTGCATGGGTCAACGTCGATGGGTTCACGGTCGGAGAGCAGAAGGAGATGTGGTCGGGCATGAGAATTTTCGAGCTAGCGAAGAAGGCTGGTGTACGGCATTATGTATGGAGTAGTTTGGACTATGCCTTCAAGGTCAGCTTCCCCTTATTTCTTCTAGCATCTACGGTCTGTTGACCTCACGGCTTATCGCTTCATCTCCGTCTCTGATCACAGAAAGGAGGCTATGACGAGAGATATCGTTGCGAGCATTACGATGCCAAAGGACGAGTGGCCGAGTGGATGAAGGCGCAGCCATCGATCGTGAGCGACAACAGCATGTCCTGGTCTGTCGTCACCACCGGTCCATACATGGACATGCTCAAGCTGGTATGTTTCATGCATGTGTCTCCTCTCCATGCAAAAGCCTACGGATCGACTTATCAACATCCCTCTAGTACATGTTCGGTCCGCTCAACAAGCGGAAAGACGGCACTTTCGTGTTCGCCTCCCCTATCGGTAACGGTCACGTCCCAATGATCGCCCTCCCTGACCTCGGCTACTTCGCCCGCTACACCTTCGATCATCGCCAGGAGACGAGCGGGAAGGATCTCGAGGTTGCGAGTGAGATGGTACAGTGGTCCGAGCTGGTGAAGACGTTCCAAAAGGTAACTGGGAATAAGGCGGAATACAAGCCCGTTTCGTTGGACGAGTGGTTCGCAATTTTTTTCATCGTCTTCGAGAAGTGGTCACCAGGTGTTGATAGTCCTGGACGAAATTAGGTTCGAATTCTTCGTCGACTCGAATCGACCTGTGGCGTCCGATAATAAGCTCGGAGATGGGTCCACGACGTGGAAGAAGAACTTCTCTGGGTGGTGGGGTACGTCGGTTTCTCGACTGATGCAACCCAAACCAAGCGTCTAACCTAATACATTCTTTATCAGGCATGTTCAGAGACGATGTGGCCCAGCGTGACATGTCGTGGATCCGCAGTGTCAATCCTAACGGGTATACTGTCGAAAGGTCGGTCTTCTGTGTGTCTTGTTCGCTGTCACACTTCTCATGTTTCCCTTCGTACAGATGGATGAAGGAGAACAAATATGATGGACAATTGAACAGACGTTTGCTGAAAATCGTGGAGGATGATAAGGCGGTGCACGTGAACCCGGCGAGGATCGCTAAATTGTAGGATCGAGTCCGTCGTAGGGCTCTTGTACGAGTACTATGTATTTTTTTACGATCGCGATGTAGGATGTGTTTGTTGAATACTATGTCATGTATGCAGGTCGCTTATCCCTCTCATCCTTCGTGGACACCTTATAAGTTTGAAATACATATATAAAGTTGCGAAGGCTCTCGACTACATACAACAGAGAATCGTGATCACTGCAGTGGCCCAGGCCACCACAGCCTCTACAACTCCCTTATCAAAATTACAATGTGCGTATTCCAGTGTCTCAGGTGAAGTTACGCCGACCCCGAAAAGCTCAACAACCACCTGAACCCATCCTTCCACTCCTGCTCAAACCTCTTCGTCTTGTCTATACCAGGGAATACTACGATACAAGTCTGCATCAGTCAAACACGCTTCGGAACGAAGATGGGAACAAGGAATAAAACGTACCGTGATGGAATGCGTGCGGCATGCCCGAATACCTGTCGTTGGCAATAAGTGAATTAGAACAAACCACGCGTAAGTAATCCCAGAGTAGGTATACAAGTCAGAGAGAAGAAGAAAGCAGCATCAACATACGTATGCAACCTCGTCTGCACGCCACTCTCCCTCAAAACCTTCTCATAAAGAATCCCCTCGTCCCTCAACGGATCCATACCACACACCTGAACCAGTGCGGGTGGGAGGTTCTTGTGCTCAGGTGCGAGGAGAGGCGAGACGCGAATATCGTTCAGCTCGGTGGGTTTGAAATCCGCTGCATGTGATAATTGAGAACGTCAGGGATACTGAGGAAAAGAAGGCCAGAAAAGGTGAGTTTGGCAGACGAACCGAAGATGATCTCAATCTCAGCAGCGTTGAGGGCCCCGGTATCGCATGCCGGATCCCCAAGAGACTGAAGTTCAGGCTTCAACCTAACCAACAACAACACAGGCATGGCATCAGAACCCTTCCATTATACTCGTATTTCTTATATGGACCCGTGGACGTACTTCTCTGGAACGGCAGGCGGATAAACGACACAGGGATAGTTCAATATCTGTCCCGTTATCGGTCTGCCCTCGAAGAACGGATCGTCGCGCGCACGAAGAGCGCTGCCGGCGGCCATACCCCCTCCTGCGCTCGCGCCGCCGACGATGAGACCCTTGGTAGGATCTGCGCCTAATTTTGAAGCGTTCTCGACAGCCTGCACGCATATCGTGAAGGAGGCAGTGAGTCCTCTGGACGATAATAAGTTAAATGAACCAAGAGAGTAGTTACCCATTTAAGACCCGTGTAGGCGTCTTCGGGACTTGCGGGGAAGGGGTTTTCAGGGCACAGCCTGGGTGGTGTCGAATAAAAATCAGCCGGTCAGTCAGGATTTCAAGACGGCGAAGTTTCGAAAGAAAAGTGTGATTCAAAGGAAACGAAACCGAACGCAAACTACTCGCCTGTATTGAATCAAGACAATAACAGTCTTAAACTCGACACATCTCATCCTCATATCATAATCATCCACGTCAATATTCGCAAGCCGCCATCCTATAAAGTTTTGTCGTTCACAGGTTCTTGTCAGCGGACGAAAAGACGACACGAGCGTGTAGACGGGACTAGTGGGGAAACCGACCTGAGAGATGATACCAAACCAGGAGCGGATACGTCCCCGTTCCAGTCTTTCCGCCCGGGGTGGGTGTCAAGCACCTAACCAATATCTCACCTCCATCCACTGGAACCTGGAAGTCCTGCAAACGGTACTCGGATTCTAAACCACCAGCCACAATCACAATCACGGACAAAAACCGTAAGATAATCCTAGATATTAGCACCTAGGCATCCTGAAGGCAAAAAAAAAGCTATGTACCAGAAGGAAGTGAAGGCTCCAAGCGGTCCATCTTCGGCTTGATTATATGGTCGATAAACCCCTGTCGGACAACATGTATATCCGTACTCTGCGGCGGCGGGGGTGGCGCTTTCGCGAGGATCTCCATGAGTTGCGCGTCCGACTCCGCGAGGTGTGCATATTTGGATGGCATGATGGACGGCCTGGGTTCTGTTCTGTTCAACCGAGGAGCTATAGAGTGAGTACGACGAGAGGACCAAGGTAGAGCGAGAAGTTCACTGGCAAGACAGATAAGAAGAGAACTTCATCTGCGGATTCAGACGTCTTATATACCACCACCAGATTCTACCCCTGTCCGCGTCGTCCTCGCAGCTGAGCATGATGCCCGACGTTCGCATTTAAATTGCAATAATTCCAATCACTGGATCCTTCGACTCGGAGAGTGTTCAGGAGTGTCCTCTACGAAATCGAACCGTGTAAGCATCATCAAGCTGACAGATATCCCGTCGGGGCCGATCAAATCAGGAGTTAAAAGTCCATTCACTGGTCGTTGAACAAAGCGTAGATCAAAAGGAACACAAAAGGAAAACATATATCGGTGTCCTGACGTTCAAGTACCAGCGTTGACTCAGAGCCGCATTGCGAGGAAGAGCGTAGATCAAAGGAAAGGAGAGCATGAGTCGGTGTCCTGACAGGTCCTGACGTCCAAGTACCAGTTTTGACTCGAATTCCTACTACGAGGAAAAGGTCGTTTGTCATCGCGGCCGTCGATAGTGCAGGTTGAGACTTGTCGTGACTCGTGAGCAGAACCGGTGATAGGCTTTTTTGAATTTGATGGCCGACCCCATTAAGTTCATCTGACGGCCTTTGGTTGGTTCATGGATGGTTGGCTGACATGCCTCCACCACAGATATCGTGTCCCTACTCAATCAGTTCACACTCACTCACCTTTACTTACGTTTCAAGGATCACCATTGACAATAAGAGAGCCAAAACCATCATGGACGGGGCCATATTTCATGCACAACCTCGGAGTTCTAGATGTGCCAATCGGTTTGAGCACCAGATTGTCATTGTCGCAAAAGCCCCAACCAAGAAAAAAATTCCCATTAACTTCACTGTACCCAGCCAGAAGAAATATATAATCCACGCACAGCAGAGGTACAGAGAAAGCCACAATCAGCCAAGAAAAGAAAAAATAAAGAACTGATGGTATACGTGATGCGACGTCAGGATCAGCAGGAGTAGAATGGTGACCGAAAAAAGCAAAGTTCCGAGACTAATAAAGTAGGCAGAAAAGACAGACAGAACCTCGCCGGTAGGTTGTGGGTGTTGTACAACAACGAAACCAAAGACCAACAGAGACATGAGGCGGTAGTGGGAGAAGCTTTAACAGTTGGCAGGGGGTATATGTACATCAGGGCCAGACCACGACCGCTCCTTTGGATACCGTTGCGATAGGGCAAAGGGTGGTTTTAGCTGGCTTGCTGACGCGGGGGAGCCTATCGTCTAGCAAAGGAAGGCGGCAACGGCGAAACCAAGCGCGCCGAGAGCCATAGCAGGACGAACGACGGATGCACCGCTGAGGGCACCGGTGGTGCCAGCCCCTGCAGCTTCTGCGGCGTCAGTCACTGTCGACGTTGCGGAGGTGGCGGTCTTGGTCGAGGAGGCCTTGACGGAAGAGGAGGCGGCGACAGACGAGGCCTTACTGTGAGCGCGAACGAGGTGGGAAATATCGTGCGGAGGGAGTAAACAGATGCAACGATCAATCGACTGCCATGTGGATGAGGGCAGTTTTGGAAACGTACACGGAGGAGGAGGCAACGACGGCGCTTGAGCTTGATGAGGCGGCGATAGAGCTCGAGCTGGACGAGGAGCTCAGGCAAGACGAATCGTCGCTCGCAGCAACAGTAACCTGATGGAACAGTTGAGAAAAAAGCCAAGACAGAGAGACGGGCATCACTCACCGCGCCAGTCCAAGCTTCCTCACCAGTCTCATCCTCGAGCGCAAGGAGGACCTCAGTCCCAGCGGCAACGTTGACGGTCCAGGTCATGGACAGACCATCGTGGTCACCGAGGTCAACGCTGCAGAACGAGAAAATTTGAATAGGCAGTTCGATGAAAGTCGTGAGGGCACGTACAGGTCGTCGCCACAAGGGTCGGCGGCGCTGACAACGATGAGGTTGTAAGGGCCAGTGGTCTGCGACCAAGTAATTTGTTGGGCCTGGCACTGAATACGCGCAAGTATATCAGCAAGAGCCCTCGAGCACAGAAAGCCGGACGACGTATGGCTCGTGGCCGCAGTCCCTTGCTTGCACTGAAGGTACGAACCTGAACGAGAGACGCGGGCGTATCAATCGTGAAGTCGGCACGGGCGCCACGGATGGCGGCGGCGGAAAGGAGAGTGGCAGTAAGGAGTGTGGTGAACATTGTTGATGATAATTCCGCGAGAGGAGGGAGGCGAAAGCTGAAGATGGAGGGCTGCGGGAAGAAAGGCTGAAGGTCGTTGGCGTTCGCGAGAAAAGTGTTCGAGCCCTCTCGGCGCCAAGCGCGTCCACCCACTTCCATCCAAATCAGGCAAGACCCTCCGTCGCCGCGTGATGCGCAGGCACCTAGCCTTTTATGGTTTCTACGTGGCCCCTCGCCACACAACTTGAAGGGCTACATGTATAAATCACTACTGATACAAAAATATTCTAAATGCTCAACCCTTGACCAGAGACGCTATTTTATCCACCATATCTTCCTGCCCAACCTCTTTCGCCAGAAAGGACAAAAGAGACTCGTACTCATCTCCATCATCCTCCCCATCCGAGTCCTCTTCCAACACACGGCCAAGGCAGACCGAGTTTGGACCCATGTTCAGATGTCCACCTGTAGGATCAACATTGAACTTCTTCATCTTCAACAAAAACTGGACGAGATCCGTGGCCACCTCAGCGTCCGCCTCTGTAAACTCTGGTTTCTCTTCCGAGCCCGAGTCAACATCCATCTCGTCGTCCTGTGTCGCTTTCTCCTTACCCTTGCCCTTGCCCTTTGCCTTGCCCTCAGCCTCTGCAGGTTTGCCGAGTCTGACAAACATAGGATCGAACCCGAAGTTCTCGTATTTCGCACTCGCGAGGCCCACGACGAGACCGAGCAGGCACTCCGGCTCCTTGACGAAATCGAAAGGCTGAGCGCGCAGAGTGCCCATCCGGTCGTGGTACCACAACGATATGGTGAACTCATTGATCATGACCCCGCTCGTCCAAAGGCGGGCTTCGCTCTCGAAGGCCTGGGAGGCGTAGTGCTCCGCGAGCATTTCTGGGGTGTAGCGTTTATGCTGTCTAGCGCGATACTCCGAAGACGTGAGACGATCGTAGTCGACATCCTCCTCTTCCTCCTCCTCTTCGGCGTCTTCGCCAGAGCGCTCATCCTTCTGACGTGGTGGAATGCCAAGGTCATCCTCGTCCGAGTCTTCGTCAGCAGCCGCTCGATGTTTCTTGTTCGAAGATGGTGCTTCAGGCGGTGGTGGTGGCCCTCGGCGCGGGATCGGGATCGGCTCCGAGGTAGTTATACGCGCAAACATCACAGGTGAAGTCGGAAGTGTGCTCGACCCCGACAACGGGTCAATGTCCTCGTACACGAAGTACGCGAGCACACTGTTCCAGAGCACAGGCATGTCCGCCTGTTTCGCTGTGGCCTTCCTGGTCGATGGCAAGTTCGCCGCCGCGATGACTTCCTGTAGTCGGGGGAAGATGAGTCTGCTGAGCTCGGTGGTGAACGGCTTCCTGCGCTCGTCGAGAATGTACGGTGCCTTCGAACCACTTTCATCCAAGACGTACCCGGACGAAACACGCTGTATCTCGTCCTCCAGCCAGAGTTTCTTCATCGCAGAAATATAATCCATCATAGCCTGCGCACAAAGCCCCGCGAAGAAAGCCTGTCGTGCTTCCGGGTTCTTGTGCAGGATCTTGTAGCGGAGGAGTAATTCTGGGAGCAGTTTGAAGGTCCACTTGTCGAGATGGAGTTTTGCGGAATCAAAGCCCCAGACTGTGCGTATGAAGTCGAGAGCGGGGATGTCGAGGGAGAAAGTGTCGGTGTCATCGGAAGAGCCTTGGGGGTTTTCGGTGGCGGCAGAAAGGGCGTCGCGTTTCTGAGCTGCGGTGGGCTCGCTGGGGACTGGGGCTGATGTGCATTTGAGCAGAATTAGCTAGTGCGCGACATACATTCAAAGAAACGTACCACTCATGTTGGCAAGCTTAGGCGACAGGTGTTACTAGAAATTGTGGCGTAGCGTAGTGAGCCAGGAAAGATCAAGTCAGTGGTCAGAAGTGAGTAGAGTCGCGTTGATGAGTTCAATCGCCTCAGAGGTGGTCAGTATATATAGTATTTGAGAACAAAGCGCGTTCAAGCTTTGGCACACCCGAAGCGGGGAACAAAGGCGCACAGAACAAACAACGCGTTGAACGACACGGCGCTTGTTCCCGATGTTGTTTCTCCGTCACTCGGCAACATCCGTCACCGCCGGCCCGGCGGCACAGTGTCTTTGATCAAGTTTGCTTTGATCCACGACGGTCTCGTTCGTTCGTCACCCAAATTGAAAGGAGGAGTGTACGAGATGGCTTCTCAAACCGCAAACGAGACAGACTGGCACAACATGTGAGGGTCCCGTACCCATCTCCCCGTCCCTCCCACACACACACTCAATAAACAATTCTCCTGGTCCCCCCATCCCCAATTTCCAAAGAACCATCCGAATCCCCTTCGCCACAAACAAACATGCCACCATCGCCAAACAAGTCATCGAAGTCGATCGAGAGCTTCAACCTCATGCCGTGAAGCGAGACCTATCCGTGGAGGGCGACGTTCTTATTGCGTAGGTCTTTCCATCCATACGTATGCGCTCAGGTTGGAGTCATTCAATAACGAACCTCATTGTGGCGGCTTGCATAGGACGTTTTCGACGCTGACGGTGCGACTTGCTCGATTGACGCTCAATGCGTTTTTGGAGAGCGTGGATCTCATTATCCGAACCATTGGGGAGTTTGGTGAAGAGGCAGAACGGAGACGGTCGTAGTGCAGGGCCATAGGAAGCGCGGGTAGATGTGTCCTCTCCGGTTGGCCCACTTACTACTGGCAGGGTTGTATCAATGAAGTCTAAGAGATGCCGGAGGGCACACAATAAAATGTAGCATTAGCCGGTCATGAGCCAAAGTTGCGAAAGATTATGCTTTCGATTTTACTTTCGACTTCTGATACAAGATTTCGGTGGCGATACATCTGGGGCGACAGCCTACAACACCATAACATCGTAGCACTACATCTTTGTGTTCAAGTTCAAGTTCATTGCCGAACGTCCGTGGCTCCCTATTCGTCTTCTCTGCCCCCGTTATGCATCACTGTCCAAGAAATGTTTTTGAGTGGACGTTCACTCCGCCTTGGCCTCCTCTCCGTCCGCGGCGGCCTTCTTCTTGTCCTTCTTCTTCGGCTCTCTCAGCTTCTTCGTCAGGAGCTCCTTCAGCTCGGCATCCTCGAGCTCCTTCTCGGTCTTGACCAACTCGGGCTTGTACCATACTGGAGGGTGGGTAAGGAGAATGGGACCAGCAGGGAGGAGAGCGATGGTGAAGTGGAAGCCGGCGACGAAGGTGTTTGAGGGAGTGTAACTGTTATTATGGGCACACAACAAAAAGTACCAAGTTAGCGGTCGTGAACAGTGGCATGAAGAAAGAGCATAAACGTACATGACCTCGTAAGGCTTGACGAGGGCATGCTGGACGGCCTCCTGCAAACCCATACGAGCCCTCTTCTCATCCTCCAGTACACGAACGTTGAAGGGGAAATGTCCGGCCTTCTTTTGCACCTCCGAGAAGACAGCACGCGATGTCTTCATTTTTAGCTGGTAGGTTACGCTCGCCTCTCTCTGGTAGATCGTCGTCCGGGACTCCTCCAACCGTGCCTGTAAGACAACAGCCAATTTAGTTGGTGATGGATGAGAAGTAGTATGGATGACGACGCACCTTGCCGTCTTCGCCGCTCGAGATGAGGATGTCCATGCCGTAAACCTCGTTCTCAGCAAAGGTGGCAGCCTCGAAGTCCTTCTTCTGCCCTTCCGAAGGGTTGAGGATGATGCGCTTCTTGCCATCGATGACGTTTTGCGATTGCTGGCACGACAACATTCCTATGCACCCAGCGTCAACATCCTCAACGAAAACACACTTAGTATTCAAAATACTCACCCTCGACAGGCTTGCAATCCCACGCCTGAGCGACCTTCGCCACCGCATCCGTCACCGCCCAGTTCTTGTTCCCGACCTTGATCAACCGCATTGCAGCCTCAGCCGCATGCCACGCCGCCTTGATCACATCGGCCTGGCGCCCAGTGACGGGTTCTGACTCTGAGGCTCCAACGACGATCGTCTCAGCGCTGATGGAGGCAAAACCGTCGATGTGGGCACCGGTGTGGAGTTTTACGACATCGCCCTTGGCGAGGACTTGGGAAGAGAGGGGATCCGAACTGTGGCGTTATGATCCATAGACGAGTGGATACGGTGAGGAAGGTGAAAAGCCACGGTGTGGTAGGGCGGAGGGATATGGTTCAAAGGAAGGGAGGGGTCGCGTGAGTTCCTTTTGTCGAACATGGAGACGCACGAAAACTTACGCAAGTGGAGAGAAATGGGCGACACAGTTGTTCACGGATACACTTGTGGGGAACGCAAGACCTGTGGAGTGGAATAACGCCGTCTGTCAATTTTCAGGCCCCAATTCAACCAGTGGAAAACTCGCGTCCCATGCAGAACATAATCAAAGCTAGAGAAAATAAAGGCAACGGCCAGAAGACGTACCTTTGCTGATCTTGACACCCTTTACAGACTTGTTATATACCGATCCTGTCCCCTCTTCGATCAATTTGTCTCCTTCGGTGCAAATGTCGATGACCTTCGCGCCCTCAACGGAGAGCTCAACGAGCTTTTTCATGACATTGTTGACGATGTCAGCTGCAGCCTATAATCACCCATCGCATCCGAAGATCAAGATATTCCATCCAACGATTAAATGAAGAGCAAAGAGTGCGAAAGCCGATCAGCTCTAGACTTCAAAGCGAAAATATGAGATTGAACGATTGGACAGACTTTGTATTTTGTGATGTCGGCCTCAGCGGTAGAGCGAGGCTTCTCAACGGCGGGGGGTGGAACTTCTGGAGCTTTTTCGGTGTCGGACATGTTGAAAAGTGGGTGGGTGGGTGGTGGTTGAAAAGAAAGGTAGGTGAGCGTGCAGAAGCCGAGCTCGAGGAGTGATGAGGTCAAGATGAGATCTGACTTGATCGAACCGCGACTCGCGACGTAACTATAACTTTTCCCAGCCGTTTCTTTACATGCGTTGTGCGAAACAGTATTTTATTGTATCACTGCCCCATTAGATGAGGGCTTCATGCACCCGTTCACCATCCTTCTTTGAAGGCAGGTCTCAATCCAACGCCCGGCGTTCTCAATCTGGTTACGCACATCCCATGTTGGACCTCGCGAAAACCGAGGCTCAAAACAAACAAATTCTGTCAAGATTAATTCGGTTTCGATTCAAATAAAGAAAGCGGAACAGCAATCGTTGACAGTCAAGATAAGTAGTAGATGTGAATAAGCAATATTATGTACCATTGGTATACATCGCGCTCCAAAAGAAGTGTCCGATCATCCGCAAAAAAGTTGCAGACCGCACCAAGCATAGGACGAGATGAACTGGTACAGGGTGGGGTATGTCAGTAGAAGGGGAATAGTGTGTGATGGGCTGAGGGTGAATATGTACAATATGCAGACGGAAATGTATAACGTACGTAGTCTATATACGATGCCAAACGCCAAATGTCTTCTCCATCCCCTGAAGTCCAGTGTCCAAGCACATCAACGCTCGCCCGAAGCAACTATATAGAAGAAGGCCACCGAAGATGAAAGCTACGACCCGTTTAGGATGGGTGCAGGCTGATGCGACGGGTCCTTCCAGGCCACAAAGCCCCTCACACAACGACACACGTCGTCGGGCGGTTGCGACTGATAGGTACCATGTCCAGAGAAGCTATTTCGCATGCCATCGTTGGGGCCAATCGGTTCCATCCGCACGCGATCTCGCCATACTCGCCAGTCGGGAGGCTCGCCTGGAGGTGTGCTCCAATGTAGCGTCGACTCGACGATGCCGCGCATGTCTACCCTATCCGCCATATCGCTATAAGAAAGTACATGTGATCAGGAAGGAGTGGACAAAAGAAAACGATAGAATATACGCACTTCTCCCAATTGAGCCAGGCAGTCTCAAACTCGTCCCGAGCGGTATTCTTTTTCGACCGGTCCATCGCCATTCTCGAGCCCATCTCATCCTTGTCCAACACCGGGGTGATCATCGGCCCCTTCCCATACATCTTCTCATACGCCTCCCATATAGCCTCCTTGCACCCCTTCACCATCTGCACCATCCTCTCCAGATGCATCGGCGCCCACGTCCAAACGAAGCTCGACGACTGCGGTAACGACGATGACGAATTGTTCGCAGACGTAGATGCCGACGCGAGCGGTTCGTCCTTGACCGTCGCACGGCGGAGAGTGCGATACGGCGCGGGGTCGATCTTCTGCCCGAAGCGAGAGAAGGGGACTGGCGTACAATCGCGGTCCTCGCTACGCTTCCCGCTCGATCTCCGACTCTCACTCACACTCATCGTCCGCCCGAACGATGTCCGCCCCGATTTTCTTGGACCAGTAGCACCAGACGACGCCCATGTTTCCCTGTCCATCTCGGCTTCTATTTCCGTGGCACCGACCCTCGGTAGTTGAATCTCCATCGCCGGTAGTGCCCTGTACTCCTCGAATATCGTCGAGAGATACAGTGGGAGGACGTTCGTCGTTTTGCTTGCCAAGAATCGCATGCTCAACATCTCCTGCCATGCAGCCTTGAGCTTCGAGTGATCGAGCGGATCGGCGACACCCTCTATGAAGCCTTCGTCGTCCGGCCCCATGCCTACTCCAGAGAAGCTATACCGTAGCGAGGTATCCAGTGGTGACACCAAGTTATGCGAGTTATACGAGGACTCTTGAGAGGACGACTTCGTGCGCATGAAATTCAACTCATACTCGCGAGATGACGGTTGGGAGAATTGAGTAGAGGTGGCGGTAGGCCCGGTTGTGGCAGTGGGCGTGCGGTTGTAGATGAAGTGTTGATCGTCACGAGGATCTTGACGGCGATGTGAAGAATCCGGTGAATCGAAAGACCAGTTGGACTCTTGGGATTCTAGGGAGGAGGGCATCGTGCTGCCACCCGCGCCGAATGTCAAATCCCCGAGGTATCCAGCAGAAGGGGGTGGCGAGGTCTCTTCTGGTGGCCCACCTGGGAAGATGAGATCTTCGTCGAGGAGCTGCGGAGCATGTTAGCATAGGTTTGGGATACACGCAAAGGGCGGTAGTACCTCTAAGACGCCCGAAGGTTTTAAAACCCGGTATACTTCCTACTCGTCGCGCGCGTCAGTTTGACTATGGCAAGCGCCAGATATGATCACTCACTTCGAGCATGTACTGCCATTCGGACTCCGGCACACCCAGGCCGAGGTACGATGCCCTGACCATGTCGAAATAGTTGTCGTCGAAGGCAAGAGGCTCCAAACTGTAGCAACCGCGGATAGCCGGGGTCAGGACCAAGTAACGCGGGACGTGCAAATAAAAGCTTTCACTCACATATCACCTTTCACCCAATGCACTCGTCCCGCAATGTCTGCTGTGCTTGCAAGTCGATTAATCTTCGGTTGGACGTCGTACAAATCCATCCCGATCACGATGGAATCCTACAGCTCCGTCGAAGAGGGGTTTTGAACAACGGAAGCAAAATAACGAGGAAGTATGGAACGGTAACGCACGGGATACTGCCGCGCATAGCAGATAGACCAATAACCGCTTCCGCATCCAAGGTCGAGAACTCTTTTGGGAGGAGTCTCGAATTGATGAATGGTCAAGCCTTTGGTGAACTGCGTCAGGAACTTTGTGTCCCATATTCCGCTGGACGATTCGCACAGAATAAATCAGTGACGGATGACGTTCGAGGAGTGAACGAACGCACAAGTCAACCACACTCGTACTGTGCTTCAGTGGATATTCAAACCGTGCCCTTTTCCGATCTTTCGCGGAAGGTACTTCAACCTCCTTGACCTGCAGGATCGCGTCCGGTGCGATCGTCATTTCTGGAGAGTCCTGATTTACGCCTTTCGGAAGGCGCGGTACAGATGCAACAATCGTCTTGGTGAAAGGTATAGATATATGTGGGGTAAGATAGCGCAGTCAAGGCTGGACGTTGGTGGTTCAAGCGGAAGCAGAGGAGCAGGTTAAAGCATCACAAGCGCCTAGCGTGCTTGTGGGTTCTGTAACGAAATAGATTCGCGCGGAAAATGTGGACGTCTATGCTGGTCAGAGGTCGTCAGGCCTCGGATAGCTGGCGAAGGAGAGAAGGGGAGCGGAGCTGGGTTGAAAGAAAAAAATACAAATAATATAAGCGAAATGGGCATTGCGGCATGGCCGTGACCGCGCGAGGGACAAATTCGATTATTTCCAGATCTGCCAGTCGCCGCGCGCGATCTCCGGGGTCCTCCGCTACCGCTCACACGCGTCGAGACCGGTCGAGTCCACCGTTCAAACCGTCTCTCCACCGTCATCGACGACGACGATGAGCTCCGTACAACGCATCGCGCGCGCTCGAAGCGCTCTCAGAGCCAGAAAACTTGCTTCCTCATCATCTCTGTTGCGAACATATGCCACCCGCTCGCCAGCCACTCTCGACAAGCCAGAGGAAGACCCGCTCCTGAACGGCTATCCCCAGCTGCCAAACGTCTCCCGTCAGAGTCTGCCCGCCACCGGATGGTGGGACGTAGCGGCAAGGAGGAATATGGGTGATACTGTGCGTTAATCTCGAAATATGGAATCATCTCCCGTTCATTCACAGCTTGGTATACAGCTGCACGAACAGGAGGAGCTGTACTCTATGCAGGGCCCCGATCTTCCACTCGTCCCTCCTCAGCAAGCCGCCCGACACTTTGCCGTCGCTTGCGGAGTCTTCTTCAGCATCGCCATGCTCTGCAAGTACGGCCTCACCCCAGAACGGCCGTCTGTCCCGAGGGAATATCCGTATGAGGGCTTGGTGAAGGAGCTTGGTGGTTTGGAGGCGAACAAGGTGCGTTAACGACCGCACATACATCTCAGACTGTCCGATCTCACGCGGTGACCTCGACGCCACCGCCCCAGGCAAATCCAGAAAAGAATGACGAAGATGAGGAGTAACTGGTGTACCTTGACCAAATCCCACTTTGTCAGTGCATACGCGCAAGCGTTTGATTGTGAATTGTCTGGGCCTACAGCGTCATCTCGAGCGACCCCAGATACCCCTCGCCATCCCTCTAAGGCCGACCAAATCCACTCCTTAGCTGAATGTTACCAGAATATCTCACATCGCGGGGATTCAACATCATAGTATCATATGGCCTCAGAGCCCAATCTTCCGTCTTATCGGTCCTCTGACAACATCGTTCTCTGCCTCGGAAAGTTCTCTGGTTAACGGCTTCCGAACGTCGCCGTCGCTGGCCCCCGGAAGTATTGACACTCTGAACTGATACGCGACCTCGAAGTTCAGATACTGTCACCTTGGAATCCTTGTCAGATGTGTGTCAAGCGCCTTGCGCCTCTGCGCGCTTCATTTTCCAAGCCCCTGACCATCTACAGACAATACTGAAAGTTTACCCTGGGTATGTCGAACTCAAACCCTTCTTTTTGAGCCTTCTTAATCTGGCAGACTACTGATTTTTGTCCATTCTGTTGAGGTCATGGGTCGTTCTATGGTATAGCACACAAAGTTTGGCCTCTGATCATCACTGGAGCCTGTTTCGAGAGTAGACTTGTTCGAAGATGTGAACGTATTCCAACTCAGCTTCACGTCGAAGTTCGAACGTCGTCCTTCTAGATCTGTCCAATCGTTTTTATCTGTTTGTAAAACATCATCCGCCACTACGTCACGCGTCAAGCTTCCCACAGGAACCTCTCGAGCGCGTATACGAGCGTGTCACTTTGTAAATGGCATTGGATCAGACGTCGCGCGTCAGCCAACGCTCTTCCGTCGCGTAGACATGACAACGCAACGCAAGAAACCACCGCGAAGTATGGCGTATGACGCGGTACACATTCGATGAGATTCTCAGGTTCGTAATTGTGTCGCTGAAGGTGTCAGTGTGATACCGCCCCTGTAATAGCCTTCCCTTGCAGGTCCATCAAGCCACATATTCCACAGAATTTCTTCATTGCATCCACATTCCAACTCTCATTAATACTCAGCTCTCGTTAGCACGGGCAGGATCTCATCCGTGCGTGCCTCCCGCAGCAACCAATCACAAGACGGTTCGCGTCCCCGTCCCAGCCCTTCCCATCAGAGTACTAGCCCGACTCGTTCATCCACCAGGAAACTCCATCCTCCGACTGCTTGGCTGAATAGACGGATTGAGTTGCTCGTTCCTGTTCTCGCGCATGCGACCCGTCTTCTAATTCCCGGCTCGGACGTGAACTTTTTGTGAACTTCATCCTGCGACTGATGTGGTTCTGGAACGATATGCAGGCCGGAGCAAGTTGTCGGTACGGTCTTGACCGTGGGGAGGTTCGTTTCGATTGGAACGAGGCGACGGAAAGACAGGTTTATTCAGGTCCGGAGCACATCTTACACCGCTTGAGTGATCGATCCAAGTGGGTCCATATTTGTGCGGTGAAAGATCTGATACAACATCACTCACTTAGGCGCATGAAGTGTAACCGTATCACATCTACGAATACAGCCTGCAGCTTTTATATGTGAGCGTATACAGGAGGACGTATGCATCATTATGAGGATAAAAATACAGCAATAATATTCGTGACTAAGATACACCTGTCTCGAGCCCTTACGAACGTTCGTCTCAAGGTCCTGCGCATCCCGCCAAACCCGAAGCCATCACGGCACTGGTACTATGCGCTATCAGCAGCTCCACCCGAACCCGCACCATCCTCAGCCCCGTCGGTACGCGTCACACTCACATTCGCCTTCTCCGCCGCCTTCCTCACCGGCCGTGGCCTTGGTCTGGGTTTCGAAGGTGTCGTCACGTCTTCTGAACCACCAGCACCCTTCGATCCGCTCGCAGATCCTGCCCCTCTGGAGCCCGCATCGCCTTCGTAATCCGGGTCGTCTCCGTCGTCGTTACTTGATGATGCACTAGCAGCCCGTTTGCGTTTTCTTGTAGATCCATTGGCGGTGGATGTGGCGGCACCTCTCCCTCTCCCGCGGCCTCTCGCGGCAGCGCCACCTCTGCCTTTGCCCCGTCCCCTTCCACCTCCTCTGGTATCGCCATTGGTGGCACTCCCACCAGCTTTCTGTCTGTTTTTTCCCTTTCCCTTCGAGTTCGTCTTCTTCCCACCATCCTTCTCATCTCCACCATCACTTTGAGCCCCCGACTCCGATCCTGAATCACTTTCTTTATTCTCTCCCGCATTCTGCTTCTGCGCCTTCCTGAAATCGCTCACGACCTGTTGTAACCTCTTACTCGTATACGCCTGTTTCTTCCTAGGCGCAGCGCTGCCCATCCCACCAGAAACGTCGAAGAACTCGTTGAGGTTGCCTTGTCGGTTGAGAGCTTGGACTTGACCTCGCTTGTTCATTTTCTGGATGATGGGCAGGAGGAGTTCTTCGACTTTAGAAGATGACCAACCGAGTTCGTCTTGGAAGAGACTATTGTGGCCACGCAGGTCATGAGATCAGCGAGAACGAGAACAAACGAGTGAGAACGGGGAGACGTGCCTGCGGAGACCGTCGAGGTCTGGAAGACCCCATTTGAAGGGTTCTTCAGAGTCGTCGACGGTCGGGTGATAATATGCCTCTTTCTGTGAGGCCAATCACCGTACCGTCAGCCTGAATAGAGGATAAACATCAATAAGGGCGGAAAGACATACCACGGCAGCATTGGGCCAGTCGTCTGGAAGGTACAGATCTTTGAACCGCTTCTTCTATGAATTCGGCCGCCCATAGTCAACACTACATCTCAGTCCTGAAACGAAAGGGAGAACTTACAAATCTCTTCTTGAACTTGCTCTTGCTCTCCTCCGGCCTATCTCTGCCACTCTGCACCTTCACCCACCATTCTCTGAAATCACTCAACGCATCATCCCCGTGAAACTCCTTCAACAGCTCCATCGCCACCACCGGTCCCACCCCTGGCAAACCCTCCGTATAATCACTCCCTAGCAGATATGCCAACTGCACGAGCTTATTCCGCTCCAGTCCAAGCTCGCGCGCGAGGTCGGACAGCAAAAAACATTCTACGGTTTTAGACTGATTGAACATATTCTTAAAGACGCGCAGGCCGCCGAAGAGAAAGACGTCGGAATCGTCAGTGATGATACCCTCGACGAGGCCGAGCTGGACGAGTGTGGCACACTGGGCTTCGGCTTCCATGGGCGCGGTGATATACGGAATGCCAAACAGACGGAGCATGATCTGCCGGCCAAATGCGTCAATCAGCCTTCTTTGCCTTAGTGGAAGAGACGTGTGAGAGTGCAAAAGAAAACCAACCATGATTTGAGAGATCATATGCTGCGTCACATCTTCCGAGTCCCTCATCGCCGCCTTCCTCTGCTGGTTCAGCCCCTTAATCTCCTCGTCGATCTCCCTCCTCACGCTATCCAGATCCTTTCCCTTCACCTGCGAGATGAACCGGGCAAACTCGCCCTCCTCAGCATGTGGATCCATCTCTTGCGCCGCATCCCAATTGTCTTCCTTCGTGTGGGTTGCGCTCGAGGGAACTGGCTCATTCCCGTTCCCGTTGGCATTTACGTCAAGATGGGATGCTTGATGCGAGACGGGCGAAGGAGAGCGAGACCAGTCCGTCAAAGCTTCGTCGGATTCATCAGGTTCTTCTGCGGGTTTCGAAATCGATGCGGACGGTGTAGGTGGTAGAAGTGTAGAACCGGTGCCACTTTGGCTCGACACTCCTAGTTGGGTCGAAGACATGGTACGAATGGGGGTAGACGGTGCGTTCAGGACAGTATCTTCGTACAGGTCCTCCTCATGCTCTGGTACCAGCGGTGAATCTGATGGATTATCCCCTGCTTCCACCAGAGGAGGAGAAGCGAAGCGTATACGAGAAGGAGCCGTAGATGGGGCGGTTGAGTCGATAAGTTCAGTTAGGGGCGCCACTTGCGGAGAGACGATGTCATCAGCTGGGATCTGCGCAGGCAAAGGCACACTGGGAACAATCTCTTCCATGTCTTCGTCTGAATCATCCATAACAACTGGAGGTGGAAGTGGTGAATGTGATCTTCGAATAGAATCTGGCATTTGAGGTTCGATGGATAATCCAGCGGTCATATGCGTGGGTGCTGGGACATAAACTTCCTCCATGTAGAGATCGTCGTCCGAATCCTCCAATACAAAGGGTGCATCTTCTACGACTGTCGCAGAGGGAGATGTCCTCCGCAGATCTGGAGAGCGCGAAGGCCCCATGGTTGGCAAGTTTACAGGCTTCGTTGGCGTCTTGTTTCTGGTCGAAAGTAACAGTGTAGGTTTTCCGAACATAGACGACTCAGGGATCATGCTGCCCAAGGTAGATGATCGTCTAGGTGTGGACACCGATGATAAGCGTTGCGGTGTCGGTCCTGCACCGGCAATGGCGAGCGCCGTCTCGAGACGTCCTGGAACATACAGGTCCTCGTCGACATCCGAAGAGACCGTTGTGTTGAGATCGTCGGGTAGTTCAACGCTGTCAGTGGTAGACGTGGCGTCCATAGAACGAGAATCAGCGTTCCCAATTGACATTCTGGAAGCCTCGAGAGCCCGTCGAAGAGCTGCTTCCTCCTCAACTTCCATAGATTCCTGCATCGCCGCGAGGAGCTCGGGGTCTTCATCAAACGTGGCATCTTCGTCTTCATCTCCTGCACCAAGTGAGACGCGTGGAAGTTCGTCGTCTTCAGGTTCAAAAAGCGGTCGCGGCCGCGACTCGATTCTTTGTTTCTTCTTGGGAGGGTTTTTAGATTTCGACGGCGACTTTCGAAAGGATGGGAGTTTAGCATGGGTATGTGAACTAGAACGACGAGATATAGAGGCCAAAGCCATTCCCCGTCGATATTCCCGGAGGTCAGGGTCCATGGGGGCTGCTTGAGGGCTGTCATTGCCGTTGAGTATGATCCCCAAAGACGAAGTGCAAAAACATACATCTCGACTTCCTCCATGTCCATATCGCTGTCCTCATCCTCGACTGCGCCACCCATGTTTTCGGTCCCGTTCTCTCTCGCCCTAGCTTTCACATCTTCCTGGTCGATTTCAATCGGCTTCGCCCTCGAACTCCCTTCCTCCCTAATCCCCAACACCCAACCGCCTTCTTTCCCTTCGTTCTTGATCAAGACATACTCCCTATTTCTCTCGCTCGCCACTCGTATCGGTATAGACACATGCGCCTGTCCGATGGTATCCGTCGTGACAAGCAACTGCTGCGTCAACGAGTTCCGCTGCTTCAAGTTCTTGATCTGCTCCTTACTAAAATCCAATGCCGTCCTCGACTTCTTCAACATATTCTGCAGCCTTTTATACGACGTCTGCCGTGACTTTAACCTCAAGTCGCCGATGATCTCGTACTGCACTTCGGTCGGAAGCTCGCGAAAGGCGGGCGAAGAGACGTCGAAGTCTTCAGGCCGCATCTCTTCGATGAAATCACGGAGTTCTTCCTCCGTGGCGAGACGAGGATCCGGAGCGGAGGAGCGTGTGGCGGACGAAACGCGGGCGTCAAGGTCGACGTCGGGAAGACGGTATGGGTCGTGGTCGTGCCATCGGTTCTTCTTCTTAGTCGATGAGGACGAAGGGAGAGTGTTCGGGACTTCTTCCTTTCGAGCGGGGGTCTTGGGTAGCGAACTGTCGATGTCCTCGAGGAACACGGTGTTCTCGTCTATAGTGACGGGACCAGCGGCCTTTCCCTTGCCCTTCGACGAGCTCCCGACCCTGCAACGGCTTGATATGGGCATCACAGACAAAAATTCATGTTTAGAAGGTACATACGTATGATTGAGGGCTTCGCGGCGCATCTGAGCTGCTAGCAGACGTTCTGCGATCTTGACATGACTCGCCGCCGCTCCGCTCTTTTTCTTCTTTCGCTCAGACTATCAACCACATCAGTTTCGAGGTTCATGGGTAGCTTCGTGCTCAAAGCTCAGAGACAACGCACTATGGTCGCCCTCTTCAACGCCGGTGCTCCTCCATCGAACACGAACACAGGCTTGATGCCGTAGAACAGAAGCTTGCATATCCGCCTGAGAAACCCAACAAGGTGTGCATTGACGAGCGCACGACCTTCTTTATCGCGCATAGTAGCTTGAAACTGGTATATCCAAATACTCGAATCGATGGCCATGGCCTTGCCTTCCATCGTCTCAAGCCTGCATACATATTGTAAGTCAGTACAAGAACCGTGACCAGGAGCAGTACGACGCACAAGACAGGCCTGCCAACAGGCGAAAGAAGGTCCCACAGAGATTTGACACCCATTCTGAGTTATTCGAGCACCCCCGCTCAGAGCAAGAAGGAGATGCCAGTGGGACATAGACAAGAGCGCGTTTCGTACGGTCGCAGGAGGTCAATAAGAGCTGCTGACTCAGACGCGAAATGTCAAATGAGCGCGTCGCGTCCGGGCACGTGTGGCGCGAGCGTGGGAGCTGTGGCGTTCGGCACTTCGAGGTGGCACGTTTCTAGTCTTTCTTTTTGTCACATTCCATCACCAACTATTGACGAGAATATACATCTCTCGATCCTCTTTGGCTTGCGATAGTGCGTCTGGATTTATGCTTGCTTTCATTACTGGCGAAATAAGACTCGGGCTAGTGCTGTCGTCGGAGATCTTTTTATACTGGGAAGATCTCACTGGCAGCAAAGGTGGTTCAAGAATCAAGTCGCCTCCAGTCATGGTGGTTCTCCGAATGCCTGCCATGACTACTGCTGGATATTTTTCAAACTCACCTGGTTGAAGATCACTTTTACTCCTTGCCTATGCTATCCGCATCTACGATTTCTAGCATGTCATAATTGCGGAGAACACGTGTATCGCCTGAGATCTGCTGGCCCCACAAGTCCCCGTCTAGAGTCGCCCTGCACATCCAGCACACCACCATCCAAACATCCTCACCCATACTCTCATAATCCATGTCATTCCTCTCTCCGCCCGTCGTAGTCCCCAATCTCTCCACCTCAGACGTCGACCTCGAATTACTCGGACGGACCGTCGCAGAACGTGTCGGGACTGAGATCAAGTCGGTCGATATAGCTGGGAAGAGTGAGCTTAATATATCTTCACGCTCGATATCGTAAAGACTTTGGCCGACGATACCCTACTTCGTCTCTCATAGATGAGCTGAGCAGGGCATGTTGTTTCTCCTCTTTCTCTTTCGTGTCTTTCGTTTACGGTATTAAACGATTGGAGTTCAGACGTTCTCGGTGGCGCTAAGAGATGGAGGGACGGTCATCGCGCGTATCTTGAACGCGAATATGCCGCCCGTCATCATCGAATCTGAGGTTTTTCTCTCACAATATAAACTCGACTCGACTCGACTCCAGAGCTAACCATCCGACATACCATACATACCAGATCGCAACCCTGAAATACGTCCGCGAAAACACGTCCATCCCAGTCCCGACAGTCTTCTCGTACTCGCTCGATCCGTCGCATCCACTCGGTTGTTTTCTGTTCGTGCAGAAGGTACTCATACCCACCAGTAATCCGTCTATCGCCTACTAATACTCACCCAATTGCGTCCAAAGCCCCCCGGAATCAAACTAGACACGATCTTCGACGACCTCGCGCCAAGCACACAAGATACCCTCGTCGCCCAGCTGACCACCTACATGGTCGAACTATCGCATCATACCTTTCCTTCAATCGGCAGCCTCCTCCTCTCCTCCGCCACCGCCACATCCCCGCCCCTCGGCCCCCTCACCCTCCCCTCCTTCCACACCCCCTCCCGCTCCTCCCTCCCCTCTCTCTCCCGGGGCCCCTTCCCTACCGCACGAGCCTACTTCCACGCCTGCGCGCAACGCGAACTCGACTCCGCCCGCGCCCTGTTCACACAATCCGCATCAGATGGATATTTGAGGGAGTTGGAGGAGGGGGTGTTGAGGGTTGAGAGAGCCGTGGGGTTGATTTTGGAGCTGATTGGTCGGTGTGGGGGGTTGAACGGGGATGGAGATGGGGAGGAGGGAAAGGAGGGGGATGGGGTGTTTACGTTGGATTTGCATGAGGTGGGATTGAGGAGTTTGTGGGTGGATGAAGAGAATGAAATCGTGAGCTCGTTGGCTTCCTCTCTTACAAACACTCTGATCAGGATTCTGAAATGGTTTTGTTTTTGGGGTTAGGTGTGTATAACCGACTGGCAATCCATCGTCACACGCCCGCTCTGGCGCACTGCGCACCTCCCACCCTGGCTCTCCCCCTCTCTCACGTCCCCATCCCCATCCACCTCCACCTCCACACCAGACTCACTCACCCGAACACAAAGACTTATCGCCGTCGTCCGCCGCACGATCATCGATCTCGAAGGTCCCGATTCCATCTATCTTCGTGCGTTGGACAGCGACGACACGCGACACGTATTGGATGAGGTGACGGAGTACAATGCGTTTACGGATGGGTTCCTCTTAGTCCCCACTTTAGAAAGCATGTAAGTATTCGGCAATAGGTATCTCTCGCTATCTCAGATGCCCCACTCACTCACTCACTTCCGTATGCATTGAAACCCTAGTCTCGCTACTCTCCCCGACGCCTCCGAGCCAGACAAAACCGGCCTAATCTCCTCAGTACCCAATTCCAACTCCGGCCTCTCATTGACTACACGTCTAAATCTCCAAAGCCCCAACTTCACAGGCTTTGGAGGGTTAATGTCTCCGCCTATGAGTCCTGTGCTGGCGTCCGGAGGTGGTGGGGAGAGGTATGAGCGGTATGGAGGATTTAGGAGGTCTTTGAGGGGTTTGGTGCCAGCTCAAGAGAAGGAGAAGGCGATGGGTGATGTATGATGCGTTGATATATTGTTGGTGGTGGTTATGTGAAGTGCTAGGCTATGGCATATTCGTGAGACAAGGCTTGCCAGCCTTTGGTTGTTCTGTTTATTTTCTTTCTTTCGGTCTGGGAAATGATCAGGTTCGGGCTGTATGTATTGTCACGGTCAGCGGCTCGTGTTCGACTGCATGGATAAACGGCTTACGGAACTGTCAATGTCAAGATGTTCTGTTCCAGAGGCTCGAAGTCGCGGCAATTCAAGACAAAGCCGAGAACAGTGAATCGAGAAGTCGGAATAGATGTTATCTGCAGGAGAGGTTCTGTGAGCTTCAAATCGGCTACTTTGGAGTTCGCAAACTTCAATTTTCAAGTAATGAGTACTTCGCTACGAACCCTCGGTAAGTGCCAGACGCAGGCCAAAGGAGCGTGATCAGCCAATGATCACAGCCGGCCTACACATTCCCCTTCAAAATGAAAATTCTATTGAAATTCTCACTTTTACATTTCGTTCTCATCGCCTCGCAACCCCAAGGTCCACTCTCACGGATGCGCTCAAGCCATGCATTCATCCCCCTCCCGTCCTTTTTCCTCTGCTACTCTCTCTTTTCTCCCTCTCTCAACAAGACGAGACATCCTAGAGGGCGCCACACCGTTACGCCACAAGTGATGTAAATAGCTATTGGCAATTGGACACATCGCTCGCATGGTTTCCACGCGATGCCGGCGGCAAATCCATCGATCCGGCTGAACATGATTTCCGACGCTCGCCGATTATTATGTTCAACTTCTCTGTGCCACGGGCAAGCCACTGGACGCTCCCCTATGCATATTTGTGCGTCTCCCCTAGATATTATCTTTTCTATGCCGGTGGGACTACTTATCTATACTCGACGTGCGACGGGCTGGAGGCTGTGGAGTGGCTCTGGGCCTAGTGCGAGCCGCGTGACTGGAAATCCCTTTGTTTTCCCGATTCGGACACCCTCTTGAACTTGCCTTTTCCTGTGCGTTATTCTGTACCCGCATCGCTCCGCTGCGGGTATATATAATCCATTTAATTTGATCTTGAAGCTTCCATTCCGTATCCCGTGCTCCACCTCGCACCATCTAGACTTTTCTGACACAAGCCCACACGATCCCGCTGCGCGCTTCTTTTTGCGTTTATTCACACCAGAGGCCGAATTGGGACGCCCTGTTCAGCCTCCCAATCACTAGAAGGCGACGAAATGCGATACCGCCTGCCTCGAGGCGGCCGGCTACTGTTCGTTTCTAAGGCTTTTGTTTTTCCGGTTCTTATTTCCGGTGTCTTGTTTTTATTTCCGGACTCTGGAAAGGTATATAAGAGGCCCCTCCGCACAGAACTGGGGGGCAGGCATTGGTTGACTCTTGACCACTTGCATCCCCCCACATTTTTTCTTCCCTCTTTTCCCTCCGCACTCCCCAGCGAGCTCGCTGTCCTCGACGATGCCCACGACGATGTCTCCGATATTGGTGAGTCCTCCCTTGCTCGTCGTCGTCGTCGTACCCTTCGCTCGTCGCTGATGCCTCTCGCTCTTTGCCACGTCAGCGTTGTCGTCGCCAACATCGTCGCCAACCTCATCGACGACAACATCGCCGACACTCCCCCTTCTCAGGTGCGCCCCCTTTTCTCTGTCATTATCGTCATCGTCATCGTTGCTGACCACCCTCCTTGTCCCCATCTTCAGCATCATCGCCGTCGTCGCCGTCGTCGACGACCCTCCCCACTTGCAGGTGCGCACCCATCCTCTCTGTCATCGCCATCATCAGCGCTGACTCGCCTATCTTTTTTTCGACGATCAGGTACAATGTCTTTATCGAGCGATCAGGTGCGTTTCCTTTTTGGGATGGTCGTTCGCGAGTTAGTATATATTGGCTTGGTCGTTTCATCGTTCCATCTTTTCTTCGTCCCCCACCTCGCTTATCTTCTCTTATCGTCGTCTATCGTCCCCCATCGCTCTCTACCCTCTTCCACCATCGACCTTACCTACCTTGATCCACCTTCGTCTACCATCACCCATCCTCACCGACCTTCGCCTATCCTCATCGACCTTTACCTACACTCACAAACCCTCACCCACCCTCGTCCACCCTTACCCATCCTCACCCATCCCTAACCACACCTACCCTCGCCCTCTTACTCACTAACCTGTGTGATCTCTGGCGACACTCTACTTGGGCGACACTCTAGAGCTTAGGCGACCCTCCTTTGTTTCTTTCCTTATCCTTTCTTCCTCTTTTCTTCGTCGTTAGTCTCTCCACTGCACACACACCCTTCGTCATCGACCTTCGCCTCGACTCTTTCGTACTATATTCTTCCTTCCTTCCCTTTCACCTTCCACCTCGTCTCACTTTGTCTCTTAGTTCGTAAGTAGTCCCTCATCTATGGCGACACCTCTCAGCTCAGGCGACTTCTACCTTCCCTTCCTCCTTCCGTCTGATCAACTCATCGCTACTTATGCTCCCTTCCTCCCTCATACTATATAGGTACGTTGTCTCTCCACTTGGGCTACACTCGGCTGGGATACACTCGGGCTTAGGCGACTTCAAGTTCGCTATCCTCTCCCTCCCTTCTTCTCCTTCCTCCTCTATCATCGACTCGTAAATAAGTTAAGGTCTCACGTGGTCTAAGGTCTAGGTCTAGATATATTGCGTGATCTTAAGGTAAGTATAGTCGTAGATAATATATTGTGTGATCTTGATGTTCTCCACGGTGCGTCATATGTAAGAGCTTGGTCCTGGTCTTGGTCTCGGTCTCATCTTAGGCAACATCCACCGCCCACCCATTCCTCCCTTGTCTTGCGTGTCTGTCTGAATTCAAGGTAAGTCCCCCTGGGAGAGCGTCGACCTTGTCGTGGTCCAGGGGCTCAGTACCTCTTCGGGGGGAAGCCAACAGACGCTCGCAAGGTGCGTTTCCTTTCTATCCCGTGTCACTGATTTTCTCTAGCGCCTCTTACAGGAGTTTTTCGACACGAAACTCATGCATGTCCGCGGGGAACACGTATTGATCTGTGAGTTTTTTCTTTCGATACACCTATCCTGGTGACCACGCTGACGTCTTCTTCAGTTTTCCTACAGGTGTGTGATTGTGTGAATGTAAGAGATTGGCATCGACCTGCCTCAACAGCAGCGCCCTCGACGCAACCTCGACACCGGGCCCCAAGAGATTCAAGACCGGTCCCCTTGGCAGAGTGTCGACCTTGTCGTGGTCAAGGGGCTCAGTACCTCTTCGGAGGGAAGCCAACAGACGCTCACAAGGTACGTCTCTTTCTTTATATTATTACACTGATATTTTTTAGATTTTTTTATAGGCGTGTCAGGTTGTGGTGAGTCTCCGTTACTTTGTCTCGTTCGCGTAGATTTGTTTTACTGATGTATTGTGTTTAGGTTTTGTAAAAGGTGCGTGAGTGTGAGTGTGAGTAAAGGTACGTGCGGCGCTCTGCTCGCGAAAGCAGCATCGTCCTTCCCCTTGGTAGAGCGTCGACCTTGTCGTGGTCAGGGGGCTCAGTACCTCCTCGGAGAAAGCTAACAGACGCTCGAAAGGTAGGTCTCTCCTCGTTCTATGTCGCTGATTTCTTTAGATTCTCTTAGAGCAGTGGCGTTCGACAGGAACCTCAAGATTTCCACGAGGAATATGTATTAATCAGCGAGTCTTCCATTTCAATGCGCGCATACTCATGACCACATTAACTTCCTCCTCAGTTTTGCTGCAGCTGTGTGACTGTGTGAATGTGACAGAACGGCGTCGACCTGCCTTCAACAGTAGTGCCTTCTAGTACACAACCTCGGCACCGCGCTCCAACGAGCTTCAAGACCGGTCCCCTGGGATAGCGTCGACCTTGTCGTGGTCCAGGGGCTCTAGTACCTCGGAGTTCGATCCTCTGAGGGAAGCCAACAGACGCTTACTAACAGATGAGTGGGCTCGCGCTTTGATCTACATTTTTTTCCTGACCCGTTCTGTTCAGTTTTATTTCAGGCCAATACGTGCCAGTAAGCTCAAAACGATCGACGCCCTGAGGTCCAACACTCGGGCATGACTACGGGTCCGGTCGACGACTCCAATCAAGCACGACATGAACGTGCGGTGGTCTCTGGGTCATCTTGGGCTGGGGCGTCTTGGGCTGGGTCTCTAGGTGTATTGGTTCTCTTTGTCTACTGAGTCTTTTCGTCTGCTGAGTCTGTTCGTCTGCTTGGCCTCTTTGTTTACTAGGTCTTGTGGGCTTAATCTCTACGCTGCTGGGTCTCGTGGGCTTGCGCTCTAGGTCTCTAGGTTTCTTGGCTTGGGCTGGTCTTGCTAGCGCTAGGCGAAATCGACATCGACCTCACGCCCGAGCCCAAGCGCGACATCAACATCGCCCACGACGCGGCGGGCTCAAGCACGACTTCGACATCTCACGACCGAGCTCAAGCACGACATCGACACCGAGCTCCAACGAGCTTCAAGACCGGTCCCCTGGGATAGCGTCGACCTTGTCGTGGTCCAGGGGCTCAGTACCTCCTCTGAGGGAAGCCAACAGATGCTCGAAAGGTGCGTGTTTTTCTGTATATTATATCGCTGATTTATGATAGATTGTCTTATAGGACTCGAGTGCCGTTGTAGTGAGTCTTCTACACACTCTTTCGTTCGCGGAGATGTTTTACTAACGTGCTGGATTTGATTTTTCCTGTAGGTATGTGAGTGTGAGTAAGTGAGACCAACGCTCTGTCTTCAACAGCAACGTCCTCGCCGGCCTTAACATCCTCTCAACATGTCAGGATACGATTCACCTCAAAATACTCAAGACCCCCTTGGCAGAGCGTTGACCTTGTCGCGGTCAAGGGGCTTAGTACCTCTTCGGAGGGAAGCTAACAGACGCTCACAAGGTGCGTCTCTTTCCTTTTATTATGTCACCGATTCGTTTTAGATTCTCTTACAGGCGTGCGGAGGTGGTCCGGGTGAGTCCCTCTCGCTTTCGTTCGTCTAGATATTTTATTGACGTTTTGTGTTTAGTTTTTTTCATAGGTGAGTCAGTGTGAGTGTGAGTCAAGGTTTGGTCAAGGTAGGTTTTTGTCGAGGTAGGTCTCTTTCCAGGTGTGAGTAAAGGTAGGTCCGTTTCACAGCGGCGCTCTGCTTGCGAAAGCAGCATCGTCCTTCCCCTTGGATGAGCGTCGACCTTGCCGTGGTCAGGGGGCTCAGTACCTCTTCCGAGGGAAGCTAACAGTCGCTCAGAAGGTAGGCTTCTTCTTTATCACTGTGTCACTGATTTCGTCTGAATTCTCTTACAGGACTGGTGTCCGACGCGCGCGAAACCGATAGATGCCCGCGAGGAACGTGTACTGATATGTGAGTATTCCCTTTCGTTGCGAATATACTAGTGACTACGCTGACTTCCCCTCAGTTGTTCTATAGCTGTGTGAACGTGTGAACGTGAGAGAACGGCGTCGACCTGCCTTCAACAGCAGCGCCTTCGACATAACCTCGACACCGGGCCCCAAGAGCTTCAAGACCGGTCCCCTGGTAGAGTGTCGACCTTGTCGTGGTCCAGGGGCTCTAGTATCTCTTCGGAGGGAAGCCAACAGACGCTCGTGTGGTAGGTATGTCGACCGGTGAGTTCTTCGCCCAATCTCGTTCACCTATATCTTTGACTGACGTTTTATGCAGTTTTATTTCAGGGCGGTGCGTAGCGGTAAGCTCAAGACGATCGACGCCCTGATGTTCAACACTCGGGCACGACGACGGGTCCGGTCGACGACTCCAATCAAGCACGACGTCAACACCGGGCGGCGGTCTGGGGTCTCTTGAGCTGGGCTTCTGGGGCATCTTGGGTTGGGTTTATGGGTCTGCTAGGTCTCTCAGTCTGCTGGATCCTGGGGCACCTTGGGCTGTGTCTGGCGGCTGTCTTCGTCTTCTGGGCCTCGCGGGCTTGGTCTCTAGGTACCTGGGCTTGGGCTGGACTTGCTGCGGCTAGTCGACATCGACATCGACATCGACCTCACGAGCGAGATCAAGCACGACTTCGACACCGAGCTCCAACGAGCTTCAAGACCGGTCCCCTGGGATAGCGTCGACCTTGTCGTGGTCCAGGGGCTCAGTACCTCGGAGTCCGATCCTCTGAGGGAAGCCAACAGACGCTACTAACAGGTGAGTGGGCTCGCGCTTTTTTGATCCACATCTTTTTCTGATTCATTCTGCGCAGTTTTATTTCAGGTTCAGCATTGCGGTAAGCTCAAGACGACCGACGCTCCGATCACAACAATCAAGCACGACGATGAGTCCGGCCGACGACTCCAATCAAGTAAGTACGACATCAATACTAGGCGGGGCTGTCTCTGGGGCATCTCGAGCTGGGTCTCTAGGTCTGTGGTTTCTTTGGGTCTGCTGTCTCTCTTCGTCTGCTTGGTCTCTTTGTCTGCTGGGTTTCGTGGGCTTCATTTCTAGGCTGCTGGGCTTGGGCTGGTCTTGCTGGAGCTAGGCGACGTCGACATCGCTCACGACCGGGCTCAAGCACAACATCGACATCGACAGGCTCACGAGCGAGATCAAGCACGACATCGACACCGAGCTCCAACGAGCTTCAAGACCGGTCCCCTGGGATAGCGTCGACCTTGTCGTGGTCCAGGGGCTCAGTACCTCGGAGTCCGATCCTCCGAGGGAAGCCAACAGACGCTACTAACAGGTAAGTGGGTCATCAGCACTTCGATTCTCATGTCCTTTCTGACGCATCTCGTGTAGTTTTATTTTTCTACAGGTACGTCAGTGGGGTTGTTGTTTTCGCTCTCGCTTTCCTCTTTTCGCTCTCGCTTTCCTCTCTTCGTTCTCGCTTTCCTCTCTTCTCTCTCGCTTTCCTCTCTTCGCTCTCGCTTTCCTCTTTACGCTCTCGCTCTCATCTCCATTTCTCTATGCTTGTCTCAAGTCTTCAGCTTGAGTCCCTCCCCTGGTAGAGCGTCGACCTTGCCGTGGTCTAGGGGCTTTAGTACCCCGGAGTCCGATCCCCTGGAGGAAACCAACAGACGCTCGTACCGATCTGACTTATCTTATCGCCTTCCTTCCTTCCTTCCTTCCGGTTGCTTTCGCTTTGACTGGAAACCGCCACCACCACGGGCCACCACCATACCGTGACCGCATTTCTCTTCTGGTATGCAACATCCAGTTCCCTTAGTAATAGATCTGAGCTTCAGTTCGTGCATTCAAGGGAAAACATGGCAGACTCTCTATTCGCTCACTCGTTGTCTCCGGTTTCTGACTCTGGGGTCTGGTTTGACTCTCAGGCTGCGTGACTGGTACGCTAGCCTCACTCTCTGGATTGTTCTTTCTTCGAGTCGGCTGAAGCCCCAAGGCTCCACAATCTGAATCTCGAGCATCTGAGCTCAGACTGATCTCGCTGTGTTTCTTGAGCTTTGATCTCTGCACGCGATGGACTCGGACTGCGACCTCGAGAGTGATTTTGAGATCGCTTGATCTACATTCGTCGACTCGTGGCGAAGCATGTATTACAGTAATACTAGTAGGATGGAACGGCTACGTATTACCGAGCGCTCTCGCTCTACAAAACAGTTCTATATAGCGCAGAACAAACACTCTTACGAAAAGCTGCACGCTGCTGCTATGAACAATCTTGACACCTATGTACAACGAAAGCGTTGATGTGGAAGCTTAGACATTGATCGGCATCATTATCATACGAGTCCCCTTCTTGCCGTGGTCTGTATAAGTAATACCATCATCGTAAATCTATAAACCAAAAAGAACGAGTACGGAAGTATAATATTAATAATAAAGGGCAATGCGATTGGAAGAGAGAGTGGGCTGCAGAATTAATATCACTTACGACAGGGACTAAGCTCGTGGTGCTGTTCCGGAAAGTTATTTAATCCTAGTCTATGTCTATTTTCTGCTACTTATCCCTTCATCCTCCTCTAGGCTCTCTCATCCTTCCTCCGCCTCATCGAAACCGCCGTCCTCCCACTGTTGTCTGTTCTGGATATACTTATAATACAGGGCCTCCGATGTTTCCTACATAGGAACCTCGGAGTCTGTACATACTACAAAATCGATTTCGATTTCCGGAAGTGAAGCCACGACTCGGATGCCGGCCGACAGGTCTGGAACTGGGTAAGGTGAGCGATTGTCGGAGTAAGTACTAGTTTCGTAGATTCAGAAACATATGCACTGGCATATCGTTGACAGCCATAGCCATAGCCAGAAATATGCGTGCATCAGTAGAGTATGTAGACATTATTTGATTCACGGTTTAAATTAGAATGCGTGTGAGGCTGAATACTTAAACGAAAGTCTCCGACGTGGCTTACATTTTGACAGTGGGGGAAGATGACTCTGAATCCGCCAAGAACCGACACGGTTACCGTGGCAGTTCCTTTTTACAATAATTTACGATGTTGTCTTCTCCACCTGGGAGTCCCGTTCGAGCTCGGTTAGCATCAAGCAGAATCAATGTAATTCAATATAACGAACACACAATTTGAATGTCGGTCACTGCCTCAGTACTAGCTAGTAGCCGATGTGACGAAAAGGGTTCTTCAAATGGGCGTATGTATGCGTGCACCAAAACCGAGCGTGAATCTAAGTGATACGTACAAGTAACATAGCAAGACATCGTTATTTAATCGTATGTCCGGTGAATGCATTTCAGAGACCACCCTACTTACTATCTCATGAAGAACCTCTTTTGACCGAGCCTCCTCATCTCCTGTACCACAAGTACTCATGATCTTGAAGAGCATTTGATTATAAATCGTTTAGACCCTCGGTTTTCTGCTCCGTTGCGACGAGGAATTCTCGAAAGGCAAATATCTGTGACCGTTTCGCGCCCTGTCCATAGACAACCCACCCTTCAATAACTTGAACACATCGACATGACAGTGTTTGTCAAAATGGCAGGGAGAAGCCTTAGTACATATGGCCCCTGGCATACGTACCAATCTTGTGATCGTGCGCGGAAAGGAGCAGGGATTCAGATGCTCGTGTCCTCCTGGAATTTAAATGTCACGGCGAACAGCTCAACCTGGCTTAGCACTCACTGGAATGCCAATCCGATGCTGGCATTGCTATGTAAGTTACAACGGGCTGAGAACACTTTACAGTCGTTTGCATATGAAACCCGAGGCGGTGTTTTTCTGTGCGCGCGGAAAGTTGTTTGTCTTATCCAAACAGTCACGGTGAGTCACAGTGTGGCACCATGAGCCACATAGTCAAAGAGTGTGGACCAAAGCCTCGACACTGACATTTGCGTCAGTCTAAGGGTAGATAAAGAAGTGCAGAAAATGTTTCATCATAAAATGGGAGCTGTACATTTTACACTATGGGACACAGAACAGTTGTGCAAATGGATGATGATGGACGAGGGCCTCCTCGCAATGTCAAGTTGAGCGCCTTCAATCATTGAGACATGAGCTGAGAACCTACCCACTAGGAGGAGTGGGAGAAAGAGGCACTGATGTGGTGCGAGTCCCAATCTGTGTCGGAGGAACGTTCATCGGTACTCAAGATGGAAAGCAAGGTCGGCTTGACTTGTTCAAGTCTAACCTGAACTCATTG